>NW_009919165.1:0-26623 GCF_000696875.1 Nestor notabilis
TTTGAATCTCTTCTCCGCCCAGCCTGTAGCCTGTAGCTTGTACTTTCTTTGGTCTGTCCATACAGCACCAAGTGAATGTAAAACACCATCTACCAGACTTCTTGGCTTTTTTAAGCTAATACTCAAAGAATTATAAGTGTCTGTGTCATGGCAGTATTTTATTCTGTGTCTGTACCCTGTCTAGCTCAAAGGAGTCTTGAGAAGGGAGTGGAGTTCTGGGATGCTATGACTAATGTGATTGTATATGAGGAGGTTTTTTCAATCTCAGAATGTTTTGAGTTGGGTTTTTTTTTCCCTGTCTGCAAAGTCTATTCCAAGAGGATTTTAATAAGAGCTTAGAGACAGATTTTGAAAGTGTGACCAAAAGCAAGTGGTGGGACTTTGGTCTTGTGGGAAAAGGGGTGGGAAGCAATTTCCCAACATGAGGGTGTGGATCATCCAGGTAGAACAGGTCCTGAGAGAGGTGAATCTGAGGTGCTGGGCAATTATGCTAGCTCTAGGGGAGCTGGGGGAGAAGTAGTAAAGCAGACCTCATTACAGATTGCTTCATTTTCTGATACATACATGTTAAAGGTGGTGGACACCTCTCTACTGTGTGAGAAGGACTGTTTCTCTGTTTGCTTGCACCTTCTCCATCTATCTTTGTCATCTGAAAGTATTTATAGTTTCTGGAAGCTCCTTATCTTGGTGCCATTTGCCCAGTAAGATGGTGGCATCTACACGTCTAAACCCCTTGGCTCTGAATGGAGGCACCAGCTCCCAGTTCTGGAGGATGATCTGGGGTCTTGTCACAAGTGCTTCTTTCCAGGTGTTGCAGAATGTGCCCATGCCTGGATGTACCAGCTCCCTGCTCCTGGCTGAGAGACCCTTCTGCAGGGAAGCAGAGAGGAACCAGGGCAGGCAGAGTTCGGCTGTCCATCCACACTGGCAGGGTACACTCATTGTAGCAGAAGCTGAAAGGACCTGGGGATAAGAAGGGTGCAAAAGTCCCTCAGTAAGCAAAAATCTTTGGGGTAACAAATAACACTTGATGGCTGGATCTGTTGCTGTATTCATGAGAGAGATCATTTAAGAGAAGTGATGATTTCATCTTTTCATGGAGTATGTCATCTTCGGAGGCCAGAGATGACTGTTAAATTACTCAAACTGACTTCTCATGTATTAAAGGCATGTAAATGTCACCCACATATTCCTGTACTGAACACAATGACTTTAATTAGACTCAAATATTTCAGTCCTCAGGCAACTAAACCCTTCTGTTCCACAGAGAAGGAAAAGACAAGATTGAGGCATGAGTCTACAGTGGAGGGGAATCTACTACAACACAAGTCCTTCCATTATGGAGATATTTTTCATACCAGAAACAACTATCATCCCAGATTTGATGTTCAAGTGGACTTTGAGTAAATGTTAATCATCAGTCTACTGACAAGTGCATCTCGGAGTACCAGTCCCTCTACTGTCCTGCACCTAGTCAAAGTCTGGTATTTTAGAGTAAGGGAGGAAAATGGAGAAAGCAAAATTTGGCCAGTTGTTATTCAAATGAGAAGCCTTGGGAACAGATTACTGATATTTATTGCGGAGCTGCCACTTCTGTGGGACTGCACAGGCAAGACTGTCAAACCTTCCTTCCCCTAGAGATGCAAGGCTGAAAGTGGATGGCAGAGTTCTATCTGGAGCCACAAGATCCAAGGCAAGAAGGAACACAACCACTTAGGCTTACTTAGCTACCTGCCTGTACAGCCTTCAAGCTCTCAGAAGCTGGATCAAATCCTATCTTTAGGACAGCAACTAACGTCATCTTCCAATTATAGTGACTGCACCACCCTCCAAAATCAGTGTTAATTTATCATCCTCCCTGTTAGAAAACTGCATCATATGTCAAGGTGAATTTGCCTGACTTCTGCTCATTGGATCTGGTTGTCTCATGTTATATAAGACTGAAAAGACTTTCAGTTTTACTTTCTTTCCTAAAAGGCAGAACTGCACACTTTTAAGATCCTTTTTTACCCTATGTGTATAAGTAGCTACACAAGACCTTATCTCAGCCTCCTTTTTATAAACTGAATAGGACCAGCTTGTCATCTTAAGAGTTATTTTTAGCTATTTCATTTTATGACTCTTCCTCTTGAAGTGAGCATAGCAGAGCTGCTATGGTAGTTCAGCATGTTACAGTAGCACAGCATATTACTGCAGCACAGTAGTACAGCTATTGCAGAATTAGAACTATTGCTCCTATGTGCAAAGGCAGTATCATACCCCACCCCCCTTCACTTTGATCCTCCCTGTTTTCTCCTTGATCAAGGGTGATGCTGATAGCTCTAAGGACAGTGTAACACTGAAAGCTGACAGTAAGGTGATGAAGATTTCATTGGTAAACCAACCAAAAAAGAAAAAAAAAGAAAATTAGTTTCTATTAGTTTCTGAATTCTAGAAAAGATCTCTTGAAAATATTTCTGGGGGGAAAGGAAAGAAATTCCATGTTTAGTTGCTATAAAAATGGAGAACTAGAATGTTTGTATATTATTTTAAAAAGAAACAGAAATTAACTACTTGACTGATACATGGCTGGTCATTATGGAACTATTGCCACTTGACTAAACAGAAATTACAATATTTAAGATTCAAGGACAGGACAAGGAGAAAATCAAATGGAGAAAAAATATCCTGACCGCCTCACCATTCTTCTCAGAGCAAGGCTTAACTCTAAAAGGAACAAAAAAGATGAATACATGCCACATTTGATAGCAAAACATTTGTCCAGGGGTAGTTCTAAAAGCACGTTTGGAACATATAAAGTGCACCTACTTACAGGAAAAGGTGTTTAACTTCCTGGTTAAGTAGGTAACTTAAAACTTAAGCGCAAAGTTCAAAAAGGTTATGATGTGTCCAAAATATATCACATCAAAATGGTTTGGAAGCCATTAAGAAAAACAGATTCCTGTTGTTAAAAGAATTTTTGAAAGTATAGTTCTATTAATAACCAGTTACATCAGAATAGAGTAACATATTTTTAAATGCATGTAGTGACCAAAGCAAACATATTTGGAGCTATCAGATAAAATGGATATATCTGACCCTCAGGGAGAACACAGATAGTGATCGGGCATTTGTAACTCCAGAAAAGAAAAAAAAAGTCAGAGAGAATCATTACATATTTCAGAACATATTTAGCAAGACTCACGGGACACCTATACAAAATGTGTTTCTCCAATCACAGCTAAGCAAAAGGAATATTTCCACATCAAAAAAGTATATAACATTGGCAGTAAAATAGCTATATAGACATTTTACAACCATTTCAGATTGCAATACAATATGTTGGCCGAAGTAGAACATGATAATTGCCTGTTTATGCTTGCAAATTGAATAACTGAATATTCACTGAGGAGGAATGGTTCATAAGACACACATGCTAGTTAGCCACATGACTTCTATTATCTCCCTATGGAAGTTAGGACCTTAACTTATTCTTGCACATTTAAAAGTATTCCCTGCAATCGCCGGATCTAAAAAACACAGTTGCTTTATTTGGTTCTGTTTTTTTTCTCTTTTAGAATAAGCCATATTCTTTCTACCAAAACACCAGTGAGGGGTGTAGCTCCCCAGGATTTTTGGTTTTTGCTGATGTTTTCAGTCCTGAAGGATGGATCCCTGACAGGAACCTCTCAGAACTTAACATCTTGAACTGATCTGATCTCTGAAACCAGATAAAAGCAAAACAAACTAAAACAATAGAGTTGCCTCTGCCATCTAAATTTGGAACTGAGGTGTTATAAGTGTATTCTGGCTCTATTTGTGGAGGTACAAGCAGAAGTCACAGAACAGTCAGAATCACAGAATCACAAAATGGTTTGGGTTGGAGGGAACCTGTAGAGATCAGCAAGTCTAACCTTGCCACAGGCCAGGTTGCTCAAAGCACATCCAACCTCACTTGGAACACTTCCACGATGGGGAAGCCACAAATTTTCTGTGAAACTAACTCAGGTAGTTAATATTGCAGAGAAGGTATCCAACTATGGATACTGCAGGTTGAAACAGCAATCAGAGTTGGTTGTGACTAAGCTGTACCTGGATGACACATGGGATTGCTCAGGAGCACAGTTCCTCCAACTGAGACTTCAGTTCTGAGCTTATTGAATACCCCCCTTAAAATAAAGGGTTTCCCTTTGAAAGTTTCCAGTCCATGTAGTGCAATTGTTCTTGATTCTCTGTTTTGCTCTCCCCAGAAGCACCTGTTGCAGGCTCTGTCAACCTCTTGACACTACAGCCATTCACATAAACTGAGTTTCTTATTGTTTTGTAGAAAGCTGAATATTGGTGGAGATTTGGGCCATATAATTAAATATATTTACCCTTGTGATAAATAGTAACACAGTCCAGCCCCACATTTTTCCACCTACATGAGCTTTGTGCATTTCTGCTTCAGAGAAACTAAATTCATTTTCCCTCATGGTCACTTGGATAAGCAGCAAAAAGAGCTATGACGGCAGCCTGTGTTTCAGCAATGGAGACAATCTTTGTGGTATCAGCAAAGCTGACAAGCCTGACCCTGAAGGTTACCCATGTCCCAGCAGGCCCTGGAGAAGGTCGATGTGCTATCTTTGGCTTTCAAATGGTGCAAGGAGACAAGCTACACTTACTGTTTGCTAATCTGGTATCCTACACAAGAAAAGATAGGTCAGAAACCCCACCTTTTTCTGTCTGTTTTCTATTCTTGCCTTGCAGGAGAATGCCATTCTCCTGTTCCTTGTCCTCTCCTCACTTTTGTGTGGGGCTTCTCTGTGTCTCAGCAGGTGCCGATGTAGTGGAGACCTTTATGAGAGCAAGTGAAAATAAGTATGTTCAGTCTTCCCTGAGCTGCAAAAATTTTCCTCTTGTCATCTTCCTGGACATCATAAGACAATATAGAATTAACTTTTACTTTTTAAACAATTAAAAGAAATACTTGTGTGCAATGGTTCCTTTAGAAAAGATTGAGCTCAGATGTAAATCCAGAAAGCCCTTAATTCCTTCCACTATTGGTTCAAACCTGCCTTCCCTCTGTTCTTGATGGATTCTCTTCTCTTGGAGGAAACGTGTATGTCAGTGGAGGAATCTGCTCTGACTGCCCCCAGTTTCTGCACCTTTCAGTGCAGGATCTCCACTCCTGACCCTCTGCCTCTACTCAAAAATCTTTTTCCTTGAGCAGTTTTCCAGATTCTTTCTGAAAACAGAGTTTTCTGATACATGCTGCTGTGCCATATGGACACCAGGAAATTTGCAGAGCTGTTTCTAAGAGCCTAAAGGTATTTTGGTTTTGTTTATGCTGGTAAATCATCTTTTAGGTAATGTCTAGGATTTCCTTGGGGAAAACAGTATGTATAGTCCCAAAAGATAAAACTCATGCACCATTTGCTCCTCTGCTACCAGTGCTGAAATGTGGTTTAAGAAGCAGCAGACCGACTGCAGAACTTTTGGATCCATTTGGGGAGGTTTTTGACCTCTTCAGCCCTTCACCACCCTCCAGCTGATGTTGACAAAACAAGGTGATAGTCCTGTTACAAGAGGTCTCACTTGATCACCTGGATTTTCTATTTCACTTGCAAGACCCTGGGCTTGAGTTGACTGACACTGGTAGGTGTCAGAGAATTGCCAGGTTTCACTGCATCTGGACACGGTGTGATCCCTTCCATTCTTAACTTCTCTGACAGCCATTTCAGCAAGCATCAATAAGATGTAAAACAAGTTGCACCAAAACTGTGAATATTTTCATAGTTGCTTGTCTTTCTATACTTAAACAGTATCTGAACTGGAAAAAAATCCATTTAAGAAGACTGGATTTTATACAACATACAATGAAGAAGTTACAAGTGGCTTAAATGCAGGTGAATGAATAAATGCTTATGTAAAACTAATGGCATTCATAAACAGTAGGAAATCACATTTTCAAATGAATGAATTTTGATTGCTTCACGGTTTTTGCCTTTTTATTCGTTGTGTGTGTATGCATTTGAGAATGAGACCATCTTCCCTGTTGTGATTACTTGCAGGAGCCCCAGATCACACCTCTCCATGAGTTTAACAGAAGTGACCACACCAACTGTCAGATGACCTTCAGAATATGGATGGCTGGGGGGAGAATGTGGACTAGAAGGACAGTTTATTGCTTTGTTTTATTTTTCTTATTAAAACTACATTTCCTATTTCATGAACCCCCTTTCTTCAGGGGAGGAGGTGAAAGAGTAACTGATTCACTATTTTTAAATATTAATGTCTTCTGTCTCTAGTAGAAGTAACACAGCAAGTTAGGTGTACCAGCCACTGTGACTAACAACAATTATGTTCTACTGCATTCTTAAATTGAGTATTCCTTCACTCTTCTTTTGTTTACTCTTTGAAAAATAAACTAAGCCTGCAAGTGTTTGAGCCAGCTTGATATTGATGTTGGGTCAGGATTCAGGTTTTGGTATTTATCATTTGTTCAGTGAAATGGAACTTTTTAAAGACAGTTAATAAATCACTTTGTCAGCTGAAGAGTGAACCACCAGGAAAAGTATGGAAGTGGTAAAAAGACTTTTAAAAATATCTTCTACATATTCTGTGACTTCCTGTGAAAACTTCAGACAGAACATTTTCAGTCACTCTCCTTCAATACGTTCCTACTTGTCCTCCAAAACTTTTTATGTGGCTGCAGGGTCTAGCATGAAATATATGTACACATGCAAAGCTGAAAAATAAATGTGAGTCTTTGCTCTCACTGATCCCTCTGGGTAAACCCAGTACATTGTAATGGAAATACATGCAGGACCTGCAGTTCACCTCTACAGGCTGAAGTGAAAAGATGAATATATCTGGAACTACCAGGACCAACATGGCCTTTCTAACTATAGACCAACACCAACAATCAGTGAGTGAGATTGCCAGTGAGGTATTTATATGGCCATTTCACTCGAACATCTGTCTAACTGCCAGAAAATTTAAGTCATTAAGTTACAGGACTCGTGCAGTATGAAGAGAAAGTGTGTCCCTGGGATGGGCATGCAGAGCTCATCCGGGCATGGGGGCAGACATTGGGATGCCACTAGGGAGCAGGCCAGGACCACCGAGCTCAGAAGTACCTGTGTATCCTCTCATTTGGGCACACCCACGTTCTTGCAAGGTCAACTCTGAGGATTTCTGCACTAGCAAACCCTGAAATGAGTCTCCACTTAAAGCTTAAATACAGACTCCAGTCCCTAGTCTAGTCCAGATGTGAATCTGAAAGTTATTGCTCAATTTCTACTATCAATTTAATTATACAGTGATATAACCGTCTACCATGAAAGCCCTGAAAACTTAATCCTGTATTTGCATCTCTTTTTCAAAAGAGCCCATCTGTGAGAGGAAGCAGTCCAGTATGAATCCAATATTATTGGTTAAATTTCCTTATATGACCCCAAAAATGCAAATTCAACAAATGCAAGTATTTCAGAAGGCGCCTGGAATGTCTTTCAAGACTATTATTAATGTAAGTAATTACATTCTGCAGCAAAGCCAATTTACTCAACATTTGCTGTATTGGACAATAGGTGTCTTTTGTGCGTGACAGCAGGTAACAAAGTATAGCACCTTTAGTAATCAATCCTTTTACATCAGTGACTGTGTTGGAGCATGTGATTGAGTGTGCAATATTCACGTCACCATTTTCAGCAATTCTACCCAAAGCCTGACAATTTTTATTTTGTAACAGTTGAAAAAGTAATTTCACTTTACTGGAAGTTTTCATTAGACTGCATTGACAATTACAAGGTGCCCAACATATGCAGGACAAAGACAGGACAAATTAGAACTGCTACCCTTTCTGGGTGCACTGTTTTTCTTTCGATTGCACTGCCATCAATATTCAGCACTTCAAGCAGTGGGATGTTGTGGTTTGCTTGCTTTTTGTGTTTCCAAGCCCTCATAAAGTCCAAATCGTACATTTAAACCTAAAGGAGTGATGAAATACAAGAGCTAAAGGAACCTGATAAAGTTTTATCAGTGCACTCTTGGCTGATGTGTTAGAGCAGGGTAACTCCACTTATTTCTGCTACTTCAAGAAGCTATTTCTGACCATGTCAAGCAGAAGTGGGCCATCTGGTTGCACTGAAGTGTGGGACCTAAAGACATGCTGCTGGAGGTGTGTGTGTGTGCTTCATCCCTGTGGGGAAAGTACTGGAGAAGAATGTAGATGCTCACAGTCTAATTCTCAATTACAATAAGGACTTCTCAGCTGTCAATACAGGGGCTTTAGAGCATGATGAAGGTACAACTGCACTTACTATTACTTATACTCTGTCACACCATCAAAATGCAATTTACAGATCCCTGCCCTGATGGGCCAATGAGGCCAAATAGTGCTCACCGCTCTTGCATGACAAGCCTCATCATCTCTATACAGTTTCATCTCATGAGTAAGGGAAAGGATGGAGTTTAAATTCCTCTGAACTCAGTAAAAAGGACTCTGTAGAGGATGAAAAGCTAAGGCTTGATACTAAAAGCATTTGCTTGTTTGGGGCATTTTACTTCATTTATCTCCTTGTATTCCTTATCTTCCACACAGGCTTCTTCTTAGGGCTTGGCCACAATTGATCTCTCATGGGAAGTGCAGCATCCCTGCCAGGACCTTGGTTTTGAGGCTGCTCAACACAAGCCCAGCTCTCACATCCTCACATATAGTAAGACTCAAAGCCATTCACACATCTAGTTTTGTCTTTCTCAGAAGACCTTGAGAGAGAAAAGTAATGAGCATTCCTGTTTACTTATAAAGGTTTACGGTCTTATTTTCCATATTTTGTTCTTTCTCTCCATGTTCTCCCTCATTTGGTACCAATGAGGTTCATTGATTCGTTATGTCAAGTTAGGATGTAAGCTTTTCCAAGCACATGTGCCATCTTTAGTGTTTGCAAAAGATGTGTCTGACTCCAGGATGCCCAGCACAATGGACCCCAGATCCATATTAGGGCTACTCAGATGTTGCTCTGATTGCAGATAATAATAGTAGCAATAACTCTAAAAACATATTGTTAGGCCACATTTTTGTTTGTAAAATGGCGAAGGACATGACTGTGGGGGGGGTTCTATGAAAAAAGCCCTGTTATTTCAGAAGCACTGTAGGCTGATTTCGTGAACAGGTAGTACAAGAGTAAATTCACCCCAGAGTCCTGGTAATCCAGCAAACCTTTTGCTTTTGATTCCCATGACATGACTCCTTTGTCAGGATATGAATTCTCTGTATACTTATTTCAAGGAATATCTCCTTGATGTGGGGTGCAGGTGATGTAAAAATATAATAACACATTATGCAAACAGAAAACCACAGTTAAGTTTTCAAGGACAATATATAGCCTTGCTTTCAGCTGCTTCAGTTCATTCCATTTTTCTTGAAGCTGTGTATTCTCCAGAATGCTTCCTCCAAGCAAAGAAGAATAAAAACATTTTCATTTGGCATTAGCTATTCTATTTCTTTACGGAAAAGAGCAGCAGCCTTTGTAGTGTTCATGCTCTGCTATTAAGGGATAAGAAACCTTTTCCTTAATTATATTTTTTCAGACAATGCCATCATTTCACATTTCCCAAGGCAGATAATGCCATGTTGCAACACATCAAATCCTGTCACACCAGACACACACCTCATTATCCCAGGTCACAGGATGGAATACAACAAGCCTGGTATAAATGGATGTCATGAAGCACAGTGTAGGATGTCAGGGATGAGTCCTTGACATGCACTACTTTTCTGCAAAGTGTAGCATGGTGAAAGTGCACCTTCTCTTAACATTCCAACATCTAAAGGCAACAAAATGAAAGTATGTGCATAGAGAGCCCCAGACCTTGTTAACTTGATCCTTTTTCAAATCTTCTAAATACAGGTGATTACCTGGTTAAAGTTGCAAGCAGAAATGTTTCAATATAGTAGGACTTCAGATAATATGAGTCTCTTCCTGATTCTCATCACTCAGGATCCAGACCGTTCAGCTTTGAGAGACAGGATTTCTGTCCCTCTGGAAACCGTCGAAGTCAATGACGCATCTTTATTTTCTATATAGGAAAATGTGGCCCTTAATTCAGAAGCTTTTTTTGTTAGGTATCTAAAATATATGTACAGAGCAAACTGATAAATTAGGCAGACTTGATTCAATCCTCCTTTTCATACTTCTGTTGGAAGTATATTTGGCTTATTAATGACTAATTTATTTAATGTATAGAAACATTTTACAGATAAAAAGATAAATAACTCCTAAAAAATTGATTTTATTATGTAAGAACAGAATTGGATTATTTTAATAAACTAATCAAGATATCTACGTCAATCATTTATAAAAAACATAGTTAAAACTTCCTGTCACCTGAACGAAAGCAGGAATTAATTTTGAAACCAGAATCCATTTTTAGCGCTTACACATCCTGTAGCCATTAGGGGCAGGGTACACATAACAGGGGGACTGAACTGTAATAAATGAAAATAGCTTATTCTTTGGGAAAAATAAAAGCTATCAGCTTTGCCAGGGAAAAAAAAAAATATTGAAGAAGCAGGGCTCCTCCATCTCATGTTCTATTCATCAGCCTCTCATCACCTCTGGCATTCTTGTGGCATATTTCTATGGTGTTGTCTCCAGACTTGAAATGCATTGTAATATTTTGATGGCACGTATAGTGCTCTGAATCCTGTAAGTAGCATTCATTCTCTCAAGGTGATGTGGCTTGGAGACAGGCAGATTTCCTATTTGTAACAACAAAATTGTGGAGGAAAAGGATCACTCAGAGCAGACGACTCTGAGTGTAAAAGTATTTTGTGCAAGAACCCCCAAAATTGTGCTGTTTCAGCTTGAATGGGCCTATATTTTTTAAGCTGTTTCACTGAAGCCTGAAGAACACAAATGGAAGCAAATTTTAAAACACTTTTGCTTTCTGAGATTTTTTGTAGCTATTATATGAATTATTTATATCTGTTAGATAAAATGGAGGAGACTGAAGAGGGTTCACTTGCTGTTTAGTGCTCTGCATTGAAGGGAGTTCAAAATCCCTCCCAAAATGAAAGTGCAGTCCTTTTGCAGACGTGTGACGGATGAGCGTAAAGCTCAGTAAATGCTGCAGTTACGTGCCCATTTGCACGCTGTTTTGTCCTGAAACAGAAACGTTTGGGCTACAGTTCTGTTTTAAAAGCCTGCTTCATCTTGCAAGGCCAGAACAGATGCAGCCAGTGATGCTCTTGCAAAACACCATACATACATGGTGCCACCTTCCACTCCTCCCCAGCATGGGAGAAAGGTATTTGCCTTGTGCTCTGCTTCTTCCAGGCTCCACACCAGGGCTGACCTGTGGGTTGAGGAGCTGTGAGAGCATCCCTGAGCACTAGCAGGCTCCCGAGCTGCATGAAGCACTGAGTCAGGCACTTTGGGATTACGAAGTATTGTATCAATAGAAAAGGACTGTGTGCACACAGTATGAGTTTGTTTGTCTTCCCTAAAATTTACTCATGTGACTCATGACTGGCTTTGTCTGTGCTGTTAAGGGGATAATTGAAATACTTTTCCAGTGGCCAATTTAACATGCTTTAAACCCAACAGTAAGATGAGAAGAATGCCAATCGTACTTACACACACATCCTGTAATTTTTTCTTCTCCACAGGCTGGGCAGAATACATGCTTGTTTTCTAAAGGTATGGCAGTTTGCGGGTGTGCACCACAACGCTGCACTCTCCCCATGACTCACGCAGGATATCAGTGGGCTGTAGGCTGTGGCTGGATCAAGTCTGCCTGGGTGTTGCTCGAGCCAAGATCATAGAATCACAGAATCATAGAATAGTTAGGGTTGGAAAGGACCTTAAGATCATCTAGTTCCAACCCCCCTGCCATGAGCAGAGATGGCAGAGATGTAAAGTAAGGAAAGCAAGAGAAGAGCAGCAAAGTGACATGAAGGGACATATGGAAAGGAAATGTTATTAATGACTTAGCAAGAGGAAAATTGTAAAATGCAGGATGATACTCAATGGACAGCTGGAAAAGAGCTGATCCCAGTATGATATAAATGAAGATAAGACAGACGAAGTGAGAGACGTGAAGTAAACTATTTGGGTTGCCACAGAGAAGGGACGAGGGAGTGTTGTGAAGCATGTGCTTTCTGGAAATGAGAGGCTGAAGGTGTCCTGCTGCCTTCCCTTTCATTACATGACAGCACTTGCTGGTTGCAGAAGAGCAGCCTCACAGAAGATGCAGCAACAGTTCTCACTCGAGAGCTGGCCAGCTCCAGCAGAGCTACAGGCATTTCACACAGCAGAACAGTATTCACTGTCTTTGTGAGGGGTCTGGGCAGCCAAATTCATAGTGCTGACAGCACATTTGGGGGTCAGTCAGCGTTGTCACACAGGCAATGCTTCTCATGATTGAGCTGTTGCTCTTGGCCCCTGCTGAGAAAGCAAAAGTTGCAAGCTGTTGCATTGATCGTTTGAATACCTTGGTCAGTTAGGGAATAACCTCAGTTTCTGCAGTGGGCACACAACTGTGACACCACCTAAAACTGAAGATGTTTAGAAGAAACATCTTTCAGGGGTGAATTCCCTCCCTGGGACTACTTGACTCTTTAAGGTAGAAATGCTGCAGTCTATAACATCCAGTACAATGACACACACATGCACTTGTGACTCCTCCCGGGACTGTTATTTGGCTGCAGGAAATGGCAGTTCATGCTGGTGGAGTGATGTGCTGGTGTGGCCATACAGCTTTGGCTGGCATGTGAGTCCAGTCAGACCCAGATCCAGACCCTGTGCAGAACAAATTTTCTTTGACTCCCAAAATTTCCTCCTGTGCCAGATTCACACGAAGCATGGATGTTAATGGGAGCTTTATAGAGGGGCTTTGCTGGGCGAAGGATTTCACCCATGACTTCAAGGCACCTTCCTAGTTCTGTATTAAAATGAGGACAGAGGAGTTTTTATTTTAAAAAGTGAATATTAATATCCTTTGAAATACCTAACTGGAAAATATTTTTTTTACAGCTAGATGGAATGATTATAGCACTTTAAAAATCAATCACTGTTCCCCTTTTAAAAGGTTCTTTGCATTTACCAAGCTGATGAATAGCCTAATTAAATTCAAAGGAGTTAAAAAAAAACAAGTTCAGAAACTGAAGCATGCCAAAGTGCTATTTTGGGGAACACAAAATATGACTATGTCAAACACCTGTTTGGTGAAGCAGCATGTGATAAAAACCATGTTACTCAATTAAGGCTGCTCCCTTTCTATCTCTCATAAAGATTTTGAATGAAGAATAGAAGTGCTGTTCTTTTGTGATTGGAGTTCTTGTTTCATCTGCACCTTGTTCACTTCCAGGAATGATGTAAAACGGGAAGAAATTATAAATGCGCAAGTGTAAGTTACTGCTCTCCGTTTTTATTCCTTGTAGAATTATAGATGCATAATCATTTTTATGGCTTGTTTTACTGTCCAGGCAGAGCAGAATTTTGTTGTGCAAGGCACTATGCAGAGCATCAAGTGGGCTGAGTTACTTTAGTGTATAACGGGCATGACAAAAAGTAGAAAAATTCTTCTCCTCCCTTGAACTGGGAGATTTAAGGGATAATACTGCATTGCTACAACTAAAATACTTCCATTTTTGTATCTTCAATTATATTATTAATTTATATTGATTACCTATTTATACTTATTTATTGTTTATGTCAATTATGTTCTATATTGAATTTATATCTTCTTTCTTCCTTACACTTTAGTCCAGTGAAACAGAAGGATGCTATAGACACTTGCATTTGCTTATTCTAAACTCCTAGTGAAGCCACCTTCTAGTTTCTCAGGCTTGCTTAATTTTCAAGAACAACAGGAGTTAATATTTCCTTAAAGATGGTTAGTGGATCTCGAGAGTGAGAAGTCACCTAATCTGGCACTTGGGTTCCAAAAAAACCAAACTCTCTTTTCTGCACAGAGATAAGTTTTTTGTCCACCTTCCATGAAATACTTGTAGGGATCTGCTTTACTCAAGCTTTTGAATTATTAGCTCAAATAAGGTGAAAGAAATAGAAGGGACAAAGAGTATTTATGGTATTATTTGTACCCCGAATTTGAAAGGGCTGTCTGCAAAAGAAGAGATTTAGATAGAGGTATGATCGACAAGAAAATATGGTTGTGATTGGAGAAAACATACTATGCAGGCAAATACAGATAAGATCCAGAAAGAAACTTGATTTGTAGACAACAGATGGAGTTGAACTAGGGCAAGCGAGAAAGTGAAAGAAGTAAGAGGCAGCGGAGGCAGAGAATTCCAGCAGAAAAGTCAGAGGTAGTGGAGTAAGGAAGGAAAGTCAGAGGACTGGAAAAAATGAGAGCTGCAGAAAGACACAGTGTGCCATGTCTCAGAAACAAGAGAAGGAAATGTTAGCAAAGAGCTTGTTAGAGCAGTCCAGTGAGGGAAAAAGGAAGAAGCAGCAGGCATGGCAGAGTAAAATCCAGCTCCGTGCTGGTCTTTACTATGGAGTACCACAGCTCAAAGGAAGGGGCAAGTGTCAGCGAATGTGAAGAAAGGGACAAAGCAATAGGGGAGAACACTGACCTAAAGTGACAGATCTGTGTTTTTTAAACACTGTACTCAGTGAAATGTGGGCTGACTTCTCTTCAAACTGTCAGGTTTTGAGGCATGTTCAGGATTAACCTTTGCCTTGGGGGAGAGAGAATGAGAGATTACTCCGATTTTTCTAGTTGTGGATCAATGCTTTAACAAAATAAATAGAAGAATTTCAAGTAAAAAGAAAACTGCCAGCAGCTCCTTTTCTTCCTTGGATTTCTTTTTGCTAGCACATATTGGAGTTTGACATTACTTTCTCTTTGCTTCCAGATGCATTAGCACACACTTTTCTATGATAATGGTGTCACTGGCAGGTTTGGATTGACTTCTGCTACTGACTGACTTAGAAAGTGAAGCCTTCTGGGGGAGATAAGCTTCTAAGTAGCTCCATAAAATTTCTACTTGTTTCTTTTTTTACATTGTGCAGAGGTTATCAGGCAGCCAAAGTTCATTCACTCTCAAGTGCAGTTCACAGCTCAGGAATATACAGGTGCCAGAAGAATTTATTGCAGAGTGGCACAGCCTGATTTCAGTGGGAGAATGGTCCCTCCAATGAAAAATTCATAGCACATAGAATCTGGAGTTTCCAAAAAGCATCTCACAATGAAAACCTGAAATCTGTTATAAACTTAATAGGCGTGTTTGCTAACTTTTTTGTTTTGTAAAGTGCATGTGTCTGGGGAAGATATCAATGTCCTGACTATTTTATTTAGACATTACAGTTGTTAGTTAAACCCTCATTTTTCTTCTTGTTTCTCTTCTTTATTTTTTTCTTTCTATTTGATTACTTGGGAGTTTCTTTTCCCTTTGCACCTCAGTAGGCAATGATCTTGGTCTAGTACTAACAATACAGCCTTCTACCAGCAGTTCCTGGGAAATGGCTGATGTGTCTCCATTGAGGAGTGAATACAGCTGCACATTTGGTCAGCTGAATGTTGGAAAGTTTTAGAATCTGGTTTTGGTCTTGTATGCTGAGCCAAGTTTTCAAAGCTGTGTGGGGATACCCACATTAACAGGCTGATTATCATTGCCTGCTATTGCTTTGTGTTCTTCCCACAGTGTGCCCCAGTTATGTGTATGTGCAAAAAAGACATACATAATGCTTCTTCATGTTTAACTTAAAAAGGTATGTTTGGTTGACCAAACTGCTTCGGTGTATCTATGCTTCCTTTTTCTTTCAGCTTGCTTCGTATGTAAAACCTATGCTCTGTATGCCCAGGGATAAGTGACCTCAAGCTTTAGTTTCAAACATACAAAGATGTCACCCCAGGTGCCCAGGTTCATCATGGCACTTTCATGAGTCAGCTCTCAAGTGGAAAGATCCTCAGCCTTCTTGACTGCCCTGAACTGCAAACTGCTGGGAACAACAGCAGAGAAATACAATACTACCTAGCAGTGATAGGTTTCACTGAATATTTGGGCTTTCAGGTTTCTGAATGTTCATTGCCACCTTTTCACATATTGAACTTTATTTTTAAAAAACAAGGCTATATTTAAACACCATTACAGCTGCCAACCAACCATCTTGATGGGAGTGGCAGAGTTTACATATTAATGGTATGGGCTCTTATTCACACCGGAGCAGGATCTGTGCCAGGAAACAAGCAGGGCAGGTGCTGCCCATGCAGGCAGGGGAGCCGGGAGCAGAAGGTGACAGTGGGCAGGGCCCTGACCCACCCAGTGCAGACCCACAGCACCCAAGCAGAGCAAGTCCGGGGAAGGTCACCTGGATCAGGTGAGAGTCCAGATGGCCAGGGCAGATCATGGCAACAGGACAGGGCCAAGATCAAGATGGGAAGCCAAGCCAGCACAGCAAGGCCAGGCTTAATGAAGTACAAGACTGAGCGTTGCCTTTCCTGTTGTGTAGCACAGGTGTAGGTACAGGGGGCTGACCTTAAAGCTCAGTTTAAGCCTGTGTTTGAAAGCAGATACCAAGAGATGGGTAGGACCACCTTCTCTGACCCAGTACTTTTCATAATAGCATTACAGTGCTTGTTTTGGAATCCCAGTCCAGCATCTAAGTTTCTGAAGTGAAGCTCCACACTAATTCTGGGTGGCACAGATAACCCTGCAGTTACTTCTAGACAGTGCTTAGCACAGATAACATCTTCAGCTACTGTGATGATCAAACTCTATTGCCTCTACTTCCAAACTGAGCATGTCTAGTAATTTTCTAAGTTGTTTACATTTGTGCAGATCTTTATGGGAGAGAAAACACACACCATGCTAATAAACTTTAAGGTTCTTTTTTATAGCATGGGAGCATTAGTGCTCTTCACAAAAATGCTTTTAATAGCAGAAAGACAAAGAGCTTGTCCTCAGCTTCATTTTTACCTAACATCTTGCAAGAAACTACAAAATCCCAGTCTGGAAAAAAATTTAGCCCAGAACTTTGGTTAATCTTTGGCAACATTTTAAATAACTGGAAACAGAGTCTTCTAATGGAATGTGTCAGGCAAATTGAACTGTAGGAGGGATTGTCAGCTATGCCTATGATTTCTTACACTCATCTCGTATTGGAGTTATCACTATATAAAAGTCTTAAAACATAATTAGCATGAACACTGCACCCTTCCTAATAGTTTTCCTTATTTGAGCCTGATAATTGTCCATTACATCACTGTTACTGCAGTTAATCATACCCTTCTTCACAGGTTTGCTTTCTTTGCAGTTAAGTTTTGCCTCAAGTAACAGCTCTTTTTAGTATTGTTGCCTTAAGGTCTAGCAACATTCTAGTTCTTGTTTCTGGTCTCTTGGGACATGCAGATAGGATAAATGTCTTGAACTAAATCCAGGAGGAAATGTCATTAACACTACTTGAGAGACCCTTCTGCACATACCTAGCTTTTAAGTGTCTGAAGTTAGATTAAATTAATCCCGTTCCAATTGGAGTTATTCTCTATTACCCTCCTCACTATCAGATGAAGGACAAAGAAACACAAGCAATTCCCCAAATTTTCCCCTTCATTTGCAGGTGTCATCTGACATTTTAATGTCATTCTCCAAGAACAGTGAGGATAGTATCTTGAACCCACATTCAAAGTGGGTAAATTCAAACCTATGCAATCAAATAAAGAGAGCGTCCAGTCACATTTGCCAATTCTGAGGACTAACCAAACCTAAAAGCTATGTTGTCATCCAAGGCCGTAACAATCTAAAGGAAGGAGGATCTGTAAGCCACTTTTAATCATAGCATGGCCAATTCTTCATTTAGAATCCTCTTAAAAAAATTAAAAAAAAAAAAAAAAGGTTGTGAATTCCCTCTAATTCAGTCCAAGAATTTCTCATTTTTATCACCTTGCAGAATACTGATCCAAAACAAAAACCCTCACAGCTCTGAGGGAATATCAGTTCTCCCCTTCTCAACATGTTATATACAGATTCTTATAAAGTTGTTGGATTTTGGCCCTGCTGAAGAAGCCCTACACTTGCATTCTGCAAGTAAGAGTCTGATGAATAACAAAAAGTCCTTCCTTCCCATCAGCTCTTCCAACTGCTTCAAGCCAGATGGAGAGTTCTCTTTCTGCTTCTCCCACCTTTGATTTTGGAAACGCTAAACTATTTATTGTTCAGCCAGAAGCCACAGTTAGTCTTTCTCTTGTCATCCTATTTTGTATCTCCTGTTGCTGTAAATAGTTCCAGACTGTCACTGTGACCCTTCTTCAAAACTTCTCCAAGCTTACGGAGGAGGACTATGACCCAGGTTTTGTCAGTTGCTCAACTGTCCCCAGCTATCCCTGCATTACTACTGTCCACAGCAATCCCAGGGGTACCAATTCATCTTATTCTAAAATAGACACCTAGGACAGATAAAAGTGCCAAAGACCTCATCTAACCATAACAGCTGAGACAGCTGGAAGCAGCAGTACAAACACTGGCATCTGTGTGCCCATAACCTCAAGGAAGGCAGCACTGATCCAGTCATTAAAAAAATGTTCAGAGGGTTTTCATCTAAACCACACAGGCTCGAGCCTTCTATTTCCCTACTGATACTTAAATAAAGCTAAAATTCTACACTTGTTTGGAAGAAATGAGGTTAGAGAGGAGCTGTTTCGTCAAGTCTTACATATTTAGTAACTGACATCTTCCACTATATTTAGCTTGTGTACTGGAGAGCAGATAGTTGATTATGCAACAAATTGAACTTTTTCCGACCTCTTTGCAATGAGCAGGGCATCCAGCACCCTGATTACAACTGTAAACAGTTAATAATTATTGTAATAAGGACTGCTATTAATCTAGCATTAAACTTCTGAGATTTTCGAAGCATTTTACAAAATAATGGAGACTTTTTTTTTTGGAACTGAGGACTAAGTGCCCGAACTGGAAAGGAATGTAGATGATATTGACTCAGGTTTCAGTTTTAGCATTAATAATATTGATAACATTTAATTAAATGTTTAAGCTTATGTAACTTCTGTGCCTGAGTACAGTAACTGCTAAATTGTACTAACCTACAGTTGGCCAGACTTTTCCAGAAGTTTCTCTTGCTATTTATAATGAAAGCACAATTAACCCAAGCGTTAATGAACTTATAAATCCTGCTAGTGTAGCATTTCTTAAATGTGTGAGGAAAAAGAGGAAGGCTGGAGGAAAATTCATGCAGCAGAAAGCCAGATTTTTAATCCCCAGTTAATGGTGAACCAACCATATAAGTATCAGACATAAGGATTTTTTTTTTAAGACTGGTATTTTTGTCAGTGTTTAATTTCATGTAGTTGGCACTTTCCAAAGATTACTGAGGAAATGGATGGCATCGGAACTTTGAGAACTGAAGAAATTTCCCCAAATACCCAGGCCTTTCGTCTCTCAGCACTCTCCTCTAAAAATTAAATTCTCACCCTCCGATGAGAGAATGAAACAGATTTCTGAAGCATCATTACTGAGCTTTATAACACCAGAAGTAAATCAGGAAAGACGCTGCACAAGAAATATGTATCTTACACTCTTTGGTTTCTCTCAAAGTGCTAATTATCAGTGCTATGCTTAAAAAGTCTATCTGTTCTTTTTGTGATCGATCTTCTAATCATTTAATAAACTACCATGGTAAAAAAATGACTTTGGTTAACTGTGCTGTAAATTGGCTGTTATTAGACAGCAACATTTCTTAATACTGTGTTTGTTGTATAGCTGTAGGTGAATTGCCAAAGTAACATTAAGTCAATAAGGAAACCTGCAGTTCTTCTTTCTAGTTTCACAAAAGGAAACCCAACAAACCAGTATTCACATTTGAAATAGAGAAAGATTTAAACAAAATATCTGTAGCTGATACTATCGATTTTCCATTGTTCGATTCATTCATGCTTATGCAATGTGTGGGTTTAGCCATGATAAGCATTCTAGAGGTAACCCATTTAAAAACTGCAAATTTACTGTTGATTAATTAATGTATATTTTATCATCTGCTGACGTGTCAACCCTGGGGAGATGGATGGTTTTATATTCTCTATTCCCTAAGGAACCACACATTACCTGTGCAGTACCACACATTGGACACAAAAAGCAGATCAGTTTAATTTGGAACAAGCTGTATCTTTCAAGACAGTGAGATTTTGCATTTGACTTAATGTATGCTTGTGTAAGTATTACTGTATGTAAAATTAATTGATTACTTTTGGTTTTCTTCTGATAAAGAGAGTCTTTCATTTCCCTTCTCTTATTTATTGACATTCTAATGTGACTTTCAATGTGTCATCTTATAAATTCTTTTCTCTTTTAGTAAACCAACTGCCACTATATTTTTGCCATTCTGTTTAACTGTGACAAACAGTAAATTCAGAATTAGCAGAATTTCAATTGTTTCTCCTTTAAACATTACCATTACATAATTTTGTTACAAGCCACTCTTCCAAAAGAAAAATATACCAGAACTAAAGAGTGGTAAAAAGAATTGCCCAGTTTCCACGTGATCCCATCCTACTTTAACTCAACCACGAAACATCACCGATTAGGCAGTAAGGAAGCAAAAGCCCTGCCCACCAAATGTATAATAAAACATTACACATCTCCTGTCCTTTCAGCTTTCCAGTCTCATTCAGTCTTGAGGGAAAAGAAGTTTTATGCTCTTTTCTTTCCTTCTGTAGCTGTTTCTACAGTTTTGTGGGTTGGGTGTGTTTTTATCCCTAATAGCAACCCTTGATATTTGCAAAGTAATAGACTAGTTCACTGATTAGTTTCCTCAGCTTTAATATCTGTGCTTTTTCTGACTAGGGAAGAGAAGGCATCAGATACAATGGCTGAAGTCCTGACTGCTTTGTGACATTAACTGGGAAGCTGACATAGATATGAGTTCAGACGAGAAGCAAGCTTGGACATGTCAGTCTCCAAGCTCAGGCTCACATGGCCATCATAACTGCCTGATGGCTGAGCCATGACAAATGTGCCCCAGCTCAAGACAAATGCAATGCAGTATGATTTAACTTAGCCCACTGTGAAGAAGTATAGCAGCAAGTCGCCCGCTTTTCATTTGTCACGGTCTAGGAACTGTGCTTCTCAGCAGATGTGCACTAACATTTTCCCTTGCAACAATCTGGTCATGCATCTGAGCCTAGGGAAGAAAGTGTTAACATAGAAAAGCTCAGCTATAGGGAGATGGGGTGGGAAGAGAGAATATTTTGTCGCAGTCGCAATGTGTTTGGAGTATTGTTAGAGGCATTTGGCATACCATATTTGGCTTCTAATGCATGTCTTCCCAAATGTGCTCAAAGGCTTAACATTTTTAATTAAAGACTTTTATTTAAACTACTGAGCACTGAGAGTGTTAAGAATTTCCTGGGTGACAACTGTATTACTTATGGCAGACTGCTCAGTTTCCAGTTAGCAATAACATTAAATTAATATGACACCAGTATAGAAGTTAGGTGGAAAACCATGGAATATCATATGAATCTATTTGGGAAGTCACTATCTCAGAGGCTTCCTGAGATTAAAACTCAGCTTTGCACAAGCATCTGATATATACACACAGCAGATCTAGAAACTTCAGTCGTTTCCGAATTGCTGTTATTAGTCAATTTTTAGTCTGTTAGGAGTATCTCAACACACATGTTAAGCAACACAGATTACCATAGTTTAGTATCTTCTCACTCATCCTTCCATTTTTCAGCCAGTAGGTCTGTTATGAAAAGCACTGTATTACTTCTAATCTTTTGTTCTATTTTAACCTAGGACAGCCCACTGCCTTTTGTTCACATATGTGGCAGAATGTCACTATGGTAATAACTGTGCTATTTTTTCAGCTGTTTTAATGGTATGTTAATATTTGTTGGAAGATAGAGATTTTGCTGGGGTACTATTTCTCACATCTGGACCATAGTGACCACTGAGGTTTGCATTGTTGATTCAGTTACTGATTACAAATCCAGACCTGAATTTTATTGTTCTCCTTGGTTTTCAGTGAATGAAGTAAATTTGTGGTTTTGTATTCTTTATGTGTAATTTTCCTTAAGACGCTCTGTGAAAATCACTATGTAAGCACAATTTGTGCTGCATGGTGTTATTAAGTATTCTCTTTAAAGTTATACAATGAAAGAACTGTATAATTAATTTTGTGGTAGCTTCCCAAACAAATATATTTTGCTAAAATATTTTTGATTAAAAATTGATGCGTCATGTAGCTACTTCCCACTGATTTTAAAGTGAACACAAATAGGATTGACTGAAGAATTTTCAAAAGACATACTCATCTCATGTATTTTCTTCAGGTTGAATCTAAAAAGGCTTCCACTGTTAAAACACTGTTTCAAAGCTACCATATGCAATTTCATGTGCCAATATTCCTATGGAGGTCAAGATTTTAGAGTCAGATCATCCGTAACAGAATGTAGACTTCATAGTTAAGATACGTGAATCAATCGCCTTCCTTTCACTTTGAATTTCAATATTTCAGATCATAGTATGGAGCACCATGGTATGCAGTACTGCCTGAAATATTCTGCTGGTGAGAAGGCAATGTGAGAACTGCTATTTAAAACAAAAAATCCCATTTTTACGTCAGACCAGGAGGTGATTATGCACTGCTATTTCGCAGTTCACTGTAGCAGCAGTGAATAGTGAATGACTGCTTCGAAAACATGGTTGGCTGAGTTTCTAAACAGATTTTAACCAAACTGCACTTCCTCAGTAATCACCTATGGTGCATTAGACATCTAACAGGGTTTTTTTGTTGCACCACTATATATTGTGGTGTAAAAGAATTTGAGGTTTTTTGGAGAACAGTTCTTACAAAAGTTGCCATTAATTCTTTGCAAAGGGTTAGTTTTGTCTACAGAGCCACAGCCAAATTTTATGCTCAGACAACAGCTTCTATCTTCATAGTACTGACAAATGTATATACAAGCTGATCTAATCTCACTATGCCATAGCTTACAATGACCAAAAAAGTTCCAATTCAAATCAATCCTAGACACTCCCTTCTTTAATAAGCATTAAATTTGAATCAAAATGCCATTGAAACTTAGGAATATCTCCAGATTTCAATATGCACCTGAGTTCCACTGAAAGTAGTAAAGTTACTCAATCAAATCCAAATGGAAATACCCTTCAAAATTGGCACATGAACCGGATCTGAGTTTATGTGACTCAGAGGTCTTTAACAGTTAGATTATGAAACAGTTAAAACTGTTTCTTGATTTATTGAAATATCCAGGGCACAGCAAAACTTGAGATCCTCTGCTAAACTCTACTGTAGTCCTATTTTTATTTGGTTTTGAAGGAATCGTCATCTTTCTAAGCCACTGCATATAATAGCATCTCTTTCGCTCTTGTCAATGGCCCTTTTCATCAACTTCTACTTGGCTCACCACTCCTATTCTGCCTGCTCTGCAGTCTTTCCATCCCTCAGACAACATATTACTGCCATATATTTTCATTTTTTCTACCTTTTTGGAATCCCACTTCCTGAGAAACCTCTTTTGCTCCATATTCTCTGTAAATTGTCTGTTGTATACTTGTAGCTTCTTAAACCTCTGTCTACTCCTCTGCCCAAATATTGGAGTGGGGGAGGCAAATCCAGGCTAAGTAACTCAGAAGCCAGACTCGTGCCTCAATTTTCTGTTCCTAGCTCATCAATTTCTGTAAACTAGATGAGTCTCCTTTATAGCTTATAGAGCAAAGAGTGTGCTTTTGAAAGCCTTCAGGAGGAGGCACCTAAATTTTAAATGCGATTTAAAAGCCTAAATTAGGCACATTGTGTGTCATGTTCCATGACTCTGCACTGAGAGATGGGATATTGTTTAGGCCTGTACTTCCTCAGCTTCAGACTACTAAAATTGAATTATCTTTCTTCCTATCCCTCTATTATATTATTGTCATTGACATTTCAGATGTACTTTCAGTGATTCGGATTTCCACTTGTGCAGTTCTCTGATCTGTCATGCTTCTCAGATTTACTTTTCTGACATCCTTCAAAATCTATCCTTTTCTTTACATCTCCACCAGCAAAATTTCGTGCAATTTTCTTTTCCAAGGTTACAGTATCCTTCTGTTCTTCCAGTCTCTCTCACTGAAGATTTCCTTCTTACAATTGTTCAGCTTGAACATTCATTCAGTTCTGCTCTAAATTACAGCTGACATGAGTTCCAAGAACCTCAGTTGGGTCCCTGTATCATGTAAGATAAAGCATTTATTCTGCTTTCTCCTGTTGAGAGAACCCACACTAAGTTGCTGTGTAATTGTGGTTCTTCTCATTTGAGTGTCATTCTGCCCTTGTACTCCCTCTCTGCTTCCATTCTTCTTTCTTTCTTTCTTTGCCTTTTCTCCCTCTTTTGGAGGTTTTTCATGTAGCTCTAGCTTGAGGTGGTGGAGGTGAGGGCAATGCATAATACATTGTCCTGGGTTCAGCTACAGCAGTCATTTTTCTCCTTCTTAGTAGCTGGTGCAGTGCTGTGTTTTTGACTTTCAGTCTGGGAACAATGCTGATAACACCGAGGTTTTTAGTTGTTGCTAAGTAATGTTTACTCCAACCAAGGACTTTCTCAGTCTCATGCTCTGCCAGGGAGGAGGGGAAGCCAGGAGGAAGCAGAGGCAGGACACCTGACCCAAACTGGCCAAAGGGGTATTCCATACCACAGCACGTCATGCCCAGTATATAAACTGGGGGGAGTTACCCGGAAGGCCCAGATCGCTGCTCGGGTCGGGCTGGGTATCGGTCGGCGGGTGGTGAGCGGTTGTGTCCTCTCCCCTTGTTATTTCCCTTATCATTATCATTATTAGTGGTAGTAGCAGTAGTGGTTTGTATTATACCTTAATTACTGGACTGCTGTTACCTCAACCCGTGGGAGTTACATTCTTTTGATTCTCCTCCCCATCCCTCTGGGAGCAGGGGGAGGAAGAAGGCAGGGAATGAGCAAGTGGCTGAGTGGTTCTGAGTTACCGGCTGGGCTTAAACCACAATATACATGATGGTAGCTTCCTGTTCTCAGCCAGCCTGGCAGGAACCTTTTCATCTCTCCATTGACTATGGAAGGAGGCAGACAGTAAGCCTCTGTTGGGCCAGTCCCTCACTGTGTCTTCTATACTCTCCCCTCTGATTAGTAATTTTCTTGTAGTGCATTAAGGAACATATAATGCTTTTCTATCCAAAACCTATTTGTCTTCAGCCTTCCAATCCAACAATGATTCCCTGTGTCATTGCCTACTAGATAGGGACAGCAATATCTTCAGGTTGGATTGCTATAGAGAGCAAAGGAATTCATCCTTTTAAATCTGAAGAATATTGGTAATTGTGGCACCTGTACAAGATGTTCTCATGCGCAGGGAGTGCTCACTTCATATTGGTTTTTTTGCATAACCTTTATTTCTACAAGTAAGATTCATTTTTAATATCAAAACATTAATGTCAGGAGATGGTTTTAAACTTTCCTTGGGTTTATGTTTAAACTGCACTGAGAGTAATATTTCAATTAAAATATTTGTCTTACACTTGAATGACAGAGCATACATTAATGAGGGATTCTGCATCACAAGAGCTGCAGAGAATGAAAGTCTTTACAAAACACATTTTTTGTCCTGCTCTCTTGAACAGTGAATGATCATGCTACCTGCTTGTGAACCGCACTTTTTGTCCTAATTATACTTCGAGTTCCTAGAAGAGGGTCACACAGGACAGAAAACACCCATTCATTCTAGCAGAACTAAGCTCTAGTGAACTTCCACTTCACGTGAAATAGTGTAAGCTGATCAGTCATTTTCCCACAAAAATCCATTCCACTTACACACATCTACTATCATGTCTCACTGACCAAAAATTTTGGCCTTATTGAACTAATATTCTGACTTGCTGTTATCTTGTTGATCACATCTGTGGGGATCTGGCGACGTCCATCTTGCCATTTTATTCCCAAAAATTGAATCTCTCGTGCAGGTCCCTTGACCTTACTCCGTTTTATGGCAAAACTGGCCCTCAGCAGGATTTGGATGATCTTCCTCCCTCTCTCAAAAACTTCCTTTGCTGTATCGCCCCACACGATAATGTCATCAATGTATTGCAGGTGCTCTGGAGCCTGCCCCTGTTCCAGTGCAGTCTGGATCAATCCATGGCAGATGGTAGGGCTGTGTTTCCACCCCTGGGGCAGTCGGTTCCAAGTGTACTGGACACCCCTCCAAGTAAAAGCGAACTGTGGCCTGCACTCTGCTGCCAAAGGGATTGAGAAAAATGCATTGGCAATATCAATGGTGGCAGACCACCTGGCTGCCTTTGACTCCAGTTCATACTGAAGTTCTAGCATGTCTGGTACGGCCGCACTCAATGGTGGTGTGACTTCATTCAGGCCATGACAGTTTACTGTTAGTCTCCACTCTCCATTAGACTTTCGCACTGACCATATGGGGCTATTAAAAGGTGAACGGGTCCTGCTGATCACTCCTTGGCTCTCCAGTCTATGGATCAGCTTATGGATTGGAATCAGAGAGTCTCTGTTGGTGCGATACTGCCGCCGGTGCACTGTTGTGATTGCAATTGGCACTTGTTGTGCTTCAACTTTCAGCAACCCCACGACAGAAGGATCATCTGAGAGATGGGGCAAGGTAGACAGCTGTTTAATTTCCTCT
>NW_009919166.1:0-2083 GCF_000696875.1 Nestor notabilis
GGGGCCCGGCGCAGGCGGCCTGGATGAGACCTTCACCCTGGACACCCACACGGGTAAATGGCGGAGCAGGGCAGGGCTCTCCTTGTCCTGCTGCCTCCCTGCGCGTCTTCATCTGGGGCACCCGTTGCTCTTCCCCTCCAGCTGCTGGGGACCCTCTTCTAGAAGTTAAAGTCTCTTTGCCTCTTCCACAAGGTCTCATCTTTCTTCTCCCCATTCTCTGCTCACTGTAGGGTGTTGTTCTTCTGAAGCCACGTTGGAGCAAGTGGGAAGTTCCCCTTTCTTGTGAGGATAAGAGTGGTTTTCAGGCTGTATCAATCCCTGCTGGAGCCAGGCTCAGCAAACACTGTTTAATCGTGAAGCCTGGCGGAATGTGTTATAGCACAAATCATTCCTTAGTGGCTCATTAACACATTCAGTGTGCTAATGGTGGTGTCCAGTCAAAAGCTGTGTTTGGACCTTGACCTAGGAAAGGCAATTCCTTTGCCAGTAGGAAGCGGTAGATAGGGCAGAAGGGGGAGTCTGGGGCAGAACATCAGGACCTGATGGTTCAAAAGGCTGATGGCTCTCATTGTGCTTACAGGAACCTTCAGCCATGAGCTTCAGTCAACAGATTATGTGGCCACCCAGCAGATCTACGCTCACTATTCCCTTGTCCACTTGATGGTTGTCAGCATCACCATCCGGCGATCGGCCCACACCTCCCGACCCATCGCGGTCCAGCTCCACACTCCTTTTGAGCCAAAGAGCCAGGACTTGGACCTGAAACAGGGACCAGACTTCCAGGGCGCACAGTGAGTTTGGGTCAGGGGGACCTGGTGTGCACTGCCCTGCTCATGTTGGGAGACACATGGCAAGAGTAAGGCTGGAGCTGGGCTGGGTGGGGTGGAGTCTGGTGCAAGTCTGCTTCTTCAGGGAGGGCATGTAAAACAAAACCCAAAATCAAGCGTAGGAACACATTTATTAGCTGCCACCCCAGTATTACTGCTGCCACTGGCATGAAAAAGGGCAACGAGGGCCATGGGCTGGGTGTGATTACACAGAAATGGCTGTGGGGAACACAGTGGCTTTGGAGGAGTGTTGTCAGTGAAGTCGGGGAGCCCAGTGCCTGGTGTGCCAGAAGCCAACGCTCACACGCTCAGGGGACACCGAGGGTTTGGTCTGGATCTGCACATGTTTGGGTGCTCAGTGGGTTCCCACAAGTCAAGTGCACCCGAGTCGCATCCTGCATCACGTTTATGTACAAACCCAGTGCTGAGTCAGCAGGTTCTCAGTGCAGGCTCTGTGCAGCCACTGGTTAGTAATTAACATGTATTGTCATGAACTTAAGCAACCGTTACATCCTTTTACGTGTGCTCAGTCTGGGGTTTCTAACCTGAACAAGGGGCTTTTTGACCCACGAATGTGATTTTTAGTGTTCTAATGAAGACAGTTCAGTTTGCTCCAGGACCTGGTACCTCCTTGCCAAGTTGGCCACATATTTAAAGCATCTTGAGTCTGTTCATCCTTGAGTCCAACCTTCTGGATGTTCTTGAGTAAAACATGTCAAATGTTCCATCTGAATTGTCCACCCCAATTAGAGAGCCCTAAATCTGCCAAACTTTAGCGTAAATGACTTGCCAAGAAGTTACCATGTCCTTGAAGCTATGTGCATCAGTTCTATGGACAGAATGACCATAGATGACCTCAACAAGATGGTCATCTTCAAGGTGACCTCTACAAACGCCTGCCTGGGATTGGGGACTGGTTGTAATGAGTTTCAGTCTCAATTTTGAGGGCTGAAGCGTGGGAACGATGGAGCCTCCATCCTGGGTGCGAGCAGGAGCCTCCCGCCCAGGAGCCTTGGCTGCCGGGGCAGGTCCTCATGGCACGGATGGACATGCTTCAGTCCCACCAGCTCTGCTCTGCTCTCCCTGCTCCTTGCTGTCCTCCACAGCTACGCCTATGGGAGGACGCTGGTTCCCGAGGTGGAGGGGGGGCCACGTCCCGCTGTTCACATGCTCTGGACGCCGGTGCCTGATGCGCTGGTGCTGCGCGGGGAGGAGCGGGAGCGCTGCTGGCAGTTCCTGACGGCCGTGGCCGGCAG
>NW_009919167.1:0-21264 GCF_000696875.1 Nestor notabilis
GGCTGGAGGGGACGCGGGTGCTGACCGCTCAGCAGGACGGGTGCCCTGCCTGGCCGTTGCACACTGCTCCTCAGGCCGCCTCGACAGAACGGTGGATTTCCCTTTTCTCTCTCTCGCTGAAGCCCAAGGCCTGTTGTGCTGCTGAAATCGCGTGTTTCTGGTGGCTCAGAACCCTTTACTTTAGCCAGAGGCTCCAGCCGTGGCAAAGGGTGTGTGAGTGTCAGCAGCCAAGCGCTCGGGAATGCTCAGTGAGAAACAGGGAATTCCTTCTGGGATGCTACAGGAGCCTGGAAGCCAGGCTGGCCATGCTGCCACAGGGCAGGTCTGTGCGCGGCACCAGCAGGTCGGGCCTCCGAGCAGCTTTCACCACACCCCTCCTGGAAGACTTTGGCTAAAAGCTGACCCCAGACCGCTGCTCTGTTGGGCTTCTTCCATGCGTGGTGGCGTTGCTGAACCAGCTGGTTCCCGGGTTTTCCAGCTCAGTGTTTTCCTTTGCCTGCAGTGGGAATTGTGGGGTTTAGCAGAGCTCAAGGAACCTGCTCTTGTGGCAGCAGTGGGAAGTGAGTGGATGATGCCCCGGGGCGCGGAGCCCCTCCTGAGTCCTCCTCTTCCTTCCTCCTCCCCTCACAACGTGTCTCCTGGCCTCTTTCTCAAGGGAATTCCTCAGCTCACACCAGGTTTGAGGTTCCTGCATTTCCTCCCACTCACGGGGGGTCTGTGCCTGCTCCTTCCTGGCTTTCACCCACTGCCCGGTGGGCGCTGGGGCAGGATGAGCCGCACGGGAGAGGTTCACGTGTGGCGCCTGCGCAGGACCTTGTCCTGCTTCAGCAGCAGCGCAGGCACATCTCATCCTTCTCCAAGGCACTTGTGTTTCTGTGCAGGGTCCTTTCGTGTCTGCCTCCTCCTGCCCTTTCCTTTGCAATTGCAAGGGAGGTTTTGGGGTGGGATCTCTGGTGAGCAGCCTGGTGCTGGTGGCACGAGGGGAAGAGGAGGGCTGGGGTGAAGAGCTGCCTGTTCCCACACCTGCCTGCAGCCAGGAGAGCTGCTGGCTCTGACTGAACACAAGGGCAGAATGTAAACCCTCCGTGGCCACAGGGATTGCTGCAGCTCCTCTCAGGGTGAGGATCTCTTGGGAAGATTTCACTGAAGGGTTCCCTGTGCGCTGTTGCTGGTGTCTGTTTCCAGCAAGGACAGCAGAGGAGCAGGAGGTCTCACTGATGAGGTTCGGTATCTGGGTCACTCACCATTGCCTCTGTCTCTTCTCTGGTGAGTTTTGATACTGGGAGAGGATGAGATAAAAGGAACATGTGCAGTGAGATAGAACCAGGGCTCAGCTGCCCCGGGCAGGGGCCACTTGCTAGAGGGATTTGGAGGTGAGCTCTGGGTCCTGTGTGAGGAGACACCAGACGTGGGCAAACAAGGTGGCTGCTCTTCCCTCCCGTTGGGGTTTCTTGATACCAAAAACTGGGCAGAGCCTCCCCTCTTGTGCCTCTTAAAGAACAGGCTGATGCTTTGTGAGTCGCAGGGCTTGCTTCAGGGAGTTGAGTCATTTCTTCAAGCTCTAAAGCCAATGCACATCATAGTCAAGTCCTGCTTTTCTATAGCTGTGGCTTTGCTTCACTTGGTTGAGGTTGCACACCAGAAGCAGAGAGCTCCTTTTCCTGTGTTGAATTCCCTGTGTGTGTGCTGGGAAGTGTTCTCACAGGACGGAGCATTGGCTGGTCTAAAAAGCCTCATCTTCTGCCTGGCTGGAGACCACCAGCGGGAAGAGCAAGTGCTGTGCTGTGTCTTCAGGGGCCGGGTAACTCCAGCTCGGGCTGTGTCAGTTCTCTCATGCCCCAGTTCCTCTGTAGTGAGAACCCCGGAGTCTTTCAGGGTGTTGCAGCTCAGTCAGCATCCCTGAGGAGTTTCATGGGCTTCACAGCACTGTCTGGTCTCTTCTTGCAGGAACAAGTGACAGGACAAGAGGAATCAGCTTCAGGTTGCACCAGGGCAGGTTTAGCCTGGAGATTAGGAGCAGCTTGTTCACTGAAGGGGTTGTGAAGCCTGGAGCAGGCTGCCCAGGGCACTGGTGGAGTCACTGTCCCTGCAGGTGTTGAACAGACGTGTAGAAGTGGCACCTGGGGACAGGGTTTAGTGGTGGCCTCGGCAGTGCTGGGTTAATGTTGGACTTGATGATCTCAAAGGTCCATGTCTGTGACTTGGCAGCTGATTCCTGCAGCTGCCAGGAGCCAGGGTTGCGTTTTGCCAGCTGCAGAACTCCGGCACTTCCAAGTTGGAATCTTTGTGCAGTGCTAAAGCTGGTGGTGACTTGAGGCCAAGAACCTCGTGAGCCTTTGCTGGAGGGGCACATCCCCACCTCAGACCATGCTCTGTTAGAAAACTGTTTCCAGGCTTTTCCCCCAGAGCTGCCTCTGGTTTAGTGTGTTCCTGCCCAGCAAGTTGTTGTCTGAGAACATGGAATAGCTGATTTCATTGTTACCACCAACTTCCAAGAGCTTTGCAATCTTTGGCTCTGAAGTGGAGAAGCAGGTTGGGCAGCCACAGCTCCCGTGTTCAGAGAGGGACACGGAGGAAAATCACAAGCCTTGGATAAGAAAAGCTTCCCGAGTCCAGGTCTCCCCGATGGTGCCACGTTTCTGTGCACTTGAGGCCAAAGTGCTGTTAAAATCCTGCTGGGTTGAGGCTTACTCTCCAGCAATGGATAACCAGGACAGGGTGCTGCGTGTGGCTTCACATCTGAACCCTTGGAAGGTTTTTGTCCTTGAATTGAAGAGCCGTTGCAGATCTCCCTCTGAGAAATGGTCTCCTGATCTCCAGCCTAAGATTAACTGGTTGGATTCTCTTCTATGCTGGTGGCATCCTTCAGCAGCAGCAGCAGAGATCATCATCCTTCCTCCTCCTCCTCCGTGTTTTGATGTTCTTCTAGAACTGACCCAGTCCCTGGATTCCTCTAGTTCCTGTGTCTCTACCCAAGGTCACTTTTCTCTCTGTCCCTGAGCACTGTACTTCTGCCCAGGATGGGGAATTCAAACTGAGGAGGCCAGAGAGGGGCCGAGACCTGCAGCAGATGAGGCTTTGGCAGCACGAGAGCGTTGAGCAGGCAGTGGTCCCTTCTGGAACTGCTTTGCCTGATAAATCCTGGGCTCTCATTTGTTTCCCAGGACTGTTTTCTGCTGTGCTTTATGGGGGTCACAAGGAGACACCCTGTGTGTGCTGCTGCTGCTGCAGCTGCTGGACGGGACGGGCTGAGGTTGGTTAGAAAAGCTCCCTGAGCCCCTGGCGGTTCGTTGTGTGACAGGCAGGAGCTGGGGGCCGGCCGGGCTCAGGTGCAGCACCGGCTTCCCTCCCCTCTTCAGCCCCTGCTTTCATCCCACCCACTTCTCCCCTCCTCGGTGCACGAGCTCTCTCCTCTTGTGTCTGTCAGTGATGACTGTGGGGATGATTCCAGTTTTCCCAGAGTGCAGCCAGTGCCTGGCGTGGGGGTGCGGGGCTGGGGGCCGGGTTGGGCAACAGCACCTTGGATGTGCCCCCCAGGTGTGTCCCCATGTGTGCCCCCAGATGTGTCCCCGTGTCACCCGTTCTGCCCCGTCTCTCCCAGCAGCTCAGGATGTGGCGCCGGAGGCTGGTGGGGCTGCTCCGGCTGCGCCCGCCCGGTGACACCAGGCCTGTCCTCGCTGCTGCCGCTCGCTGCCACCACACCGAGCCGGAGGCCCTCAAGTGTGCCTGGCAGTTACACCGCGACCACCTGGGTACGTGCTGGCTCCTGTGTCCCTGCTCCCAGCCTGTCCTCAGCCCTGTCCCTGCGACTGATTTGTTACCTGTGTTCTGAAATGGGCTGTGCTAGAGGGGTGCATGCTGGACTCCGTGTCCATGTTCCCTTTGGGAATTCCCAAAGGCAGGACTGACTGTTGTCCTGGGTTTGGAGGTGACTTGGCAACTGAGGCACAAGTTTCCCCAGGACCTGTTTGGTCTGGTCCAGGCTCTCTCTGCTGAGGCCAGTTGGGTCACTCGCAAGCAAGGGGAATTGCTCGGTCCTTTATCCAACACAGTGCCCCCAGGAAAGAATATTGTTTTCCCACTGCAAAGTGACCTTGGATACTTGGATTCAAAGCTGAGTGGGACTAGAGCAGGAAGCGCTCTCCTCTTTTCTGTGTTGGCTCCCCCTTCTGAAGGGCTTTGAGCATTCCCAAGCTGTCCTGGGATGGAACAAGGAGAAGAGGCTTTAAACACTAGATGGATGTCAAGGCCCCGCGTCAAGGTCTTGGTGGGGCCTGTAATGTGTGTGTGGTTTGGATGCTGGGGTGATTATTTGACTCTTACCTGTATTACTGAACTGGGGTCTGCAGCTGGGTTTTGTACAGCTCTGAATTTACTCCCTGTTGAAGAGAGATGATAGAGGTAAGTATGTGACCAGCATGTTAGCTCTGCTCCTTCCTGCTGCAGGGTGAGCTAGGTGAGAAGGGAGCCCTGGTGAGACAAGTGACAGCCAGGCCTTCTGTGAAGACCTTCCATAGTGTGACAAAACAGCTGTGCCCCCCTGTCAGTGGGATCCTAACCTGTGGGCTCAGTTCTGGTGGTGGTTCTGCCTGTTGGCAGCAGCTCTGAGCCTGGCCTCCTCCGCAGAGCTCAGATACGCCAACACGCTGATGCGGCTGGACTTCGTGTGGCTGCGGGACCACTGCCGCTCCGCCTCCTGCTACAATGCCAAGACCAACCAGCGCAGCCTGGACACGGCCAGCGTGGACCTGGCAATCAAACCCAAGACTGTGCGAGTGGATGAGACCACGCTCTGCCTCACCTGTAAGTAGCAAAGCGCCTGCTCCGTGGTTTCTGGGCCACCAGCCCTGCTCAGAAGGAGCCTCGATGGTGGATCCTGCTCTAAGGTGTGCTGGGAGAGGGCAGCCTTGTCTCTAAATCAGTAGCTCTTTTGGGAAGAGATCTGGCTGTAAGCAGATTTTAAACTCTTGCTGGAACATGTCTCAGTTTTAAATGTGTGTCTGTGTTTCTTCCCCCTCCTCCCCAGCCCTTTTTGGGTAGAGGTGTGAGTATCTTCAGTGTGTGGTGTTTCACTGGTTTGTTTGAACCCAGCAGCAATGCAGGCAGCCAACAGATTGATCAAGAAATGGTTGGGTTCCTTTTCCTTCCTATTTGAGCTGGTATCCCAGGTCAGAACTCGCATTTTCTGACCTTTCTCCTCAGTCGCTCTCTCCCTTCTGTTGTAACTTGCCTTTATGTATGGGCTGGTCTTCAGTGCTCAACTTCTCCTTGGAGTCCTGCCGGTAGAAACCAGAACCACTGAAGTTGAGGCCCTTGGCTCTAAATTTTGCTCCTTGCAGCAACAACGATGCTTTCAGGACTTGCAGCCTTAACCAGACATTATTTTGGGTGGCATCAGGGTGCAAAGAGTCTGTTACCAGCCAAAATGAATGGGGTGAGGACTGTCTGAGACTGGTGGCTGTGCTGATCGTGCTCTGGTGGTGACTGGCTCTGCTCCCTCTGCTCAGGGCCGGACGGGCACGTGACGCGCTACGGGCTGGAATGGCTGGTGAAGAACAGCTATGAGGGGCAGAAGCAGCAGGTGATGCACCCCCGGATCCTCTGGAACGCCGAAATCTACCGCCAGGCCCAGGTGCCCTCCGTGGACTGCCGGAGCTTCCTGGAGACGGACGCGGGGCTGAGGGAGTTCCTGCAGCACTTCCTGCTGTATGGCATCGCCTTCGTGGAGAACGTCGCTCCCACCAAGGAGGACACAGAAATGGTGGCGGAAAGGATCAGCTTGATCAGGTAACTGGGGCTGCCCCGGGAATGCCACCGCAGCTCTGCCGGGAGCTGTGACAGGCACACCGCTCACTTCTGCTTTGGGAAGGCGCTGCTGCCTTGGCCTGCACGTCGTGCAGCGGGGCCTGGTTTGCAAAGCAAAGGTCTGGGTCTCCCACAGCCTTGTGCTTGAACCGAGATGGAGTCTTGCTCTGGGGGATCTGCCTCTTCCTAGGGGAGAGCCTGGAGGCATGAGGCTGTGGAGCTGCCTCGGGAGCGTGTGGTGACTTTTGTGACAGTGGGACTGCACACGGGGAGGAGTGACTGGAGGAAGTGGCCTGTCTGGGAAGAGAAGAGCTTTGCAAAGAGAGACATTTCCTGTTATGACTTGGAAGGTTAGGAGGGCAGCCCTGGCCCTGGGAGCCAGGGAGATCAGAACCAGTTTGTAGCTCTCACTGAAGAAAAATAGTGAGAAATGTTTCTGCTGTGTTTAAAGCAGCCCAAGAGCGTGGCAGGACAGGGTTTGAGTTTCAACTCTTATCCAAGCTGCAGAAACACTTGAACTTGCCTTGGGCTACTGGGAGAGGAGGGATTGCTTCTAATGAGTAGAAATAAATAGAAATGAGGGGCTCCAAGGCATATCCAGGCAGCTTTTTGCTCCAGGTACCCTCCCCCTGTAGCCCCTGAGCACTTTTTGTCCCTCTGTCTGTCCCCTTCTGTGCATGTAAGATCCTGAGAACAAGAAGCAGGCTTGTTGCTGGGTGGGTGCAGGCAGGGGCTGGCTGTGCCCTGGCAGCTCCTCGAACCGCTCAGGGGCTTCCTTGGTTTGACAGTTGCCATCAGTCTTTTGGGGAGGACAGTGAGAAGCTGAACCCTGGAGGATGCATGGGAAGCACCTCACAGCCCTTGGCAATGTGAATGTCGTTGTTCTGCTCTAATTTCCTCTGTACAGAGGCTGGAGGGGAGTGACCTCGAAGCAGGAGAGGATCTGCTTTGCCCCTGCCCCCTCAGCATGTGCTGTAACCCCTGTCCCTTTGCAGGGAGACCATTTACGGCAGGATGTGGTACTTCACCTCCGACTTCTCCCGGGGGGACACTGCCTACACCAAGCTGGCTCTGGATCGTCACACAGACACAACCTACTTCCAGGAGCCCTGTGGGTGAGTGCTTCTGCTGGGGCTCCACTGTCTCCAGCGCTGCTGATGCTCTGGGCACTCAGCAGTTCCAGGTCCCGTCTGATCCCTGTGCAATGGGGAGTCTGTAGATCACTTTTTCCTATGCTTGGAACTTCCGGGCCTTCCAGAATGCAGGCAGCTAAGGACTTGGCTGTTAGATAGTGACTGCAGCTTGGTACTGCTGTGGTTCAAGTAGTCCTTGTAACCACAAAGGCGACTCAACACTGTGGGTGTTTCTGCGCTACCCTGAAGCTTCTCTGACAGTCTCTTCTCAGAGCCTCTGAGATGCTACACAGCGTCCATTGGGGTGAGCAGCTGGGTTGAGGTGTCTTTCGGGTCCACGTGGCAAAGCACAGCTCCCCCTGCAGCAAGTGTCCCTCATGAGCTGTTGTACAAAGCTGCTGCTGGAAAGGTTTGCTTTGCCTTTCCCCTGCCGGCCGGGGCAAACCCTCCTCACCCTCATTGGTGCTGGCTCTGTGGTCTGGGGAGCTCTGGGAGAGCAGCTCCCCTTGGCACGACATGCGGAGGCAGCTCAGAGGCCCTGCTCACCTTGCTCTGCACCAGTTCACGCGGGTTGGGGGCTGCATTTTGGCAGGGGTGCAGCCCTGCAGGTAGGCTGAAGCCAGGCTCCCCCAGCCCTGCAAAGCTCACACCCCTGCATGCTTTAGAAAGCAGTTTGTAGCTGCAGCGTTGCTTCACAAAGGCTGTTCTGCAAACTGCTCTTCTGACACAGCCTCTAGGGTGTGAGTTTGATACCCAGCTGGAGATGGAAAGGCAGCAGATCATGGCTCATGGGGGAAATGCAAGACACTTTAGGCTTAGTTTCTAGCCTAAATAGTGTTTTTATCTGCTTTCATCTCAGTCCAATGGAGAAATAGCCTGGGGGAGATGGATGGAAGTACTGTGATCTCCTGCAATCCAGGGTACAAAGAGAAGTCCACGCCTCCCACCCCGGGGCAGGATCAGCTCTTCCCAAGTGAGGCTGTAACTTGCTAAACATCTTAATGGGAAAGGTCTGCGGTGCAGAGCTGGAAAAGCAGAGGAGGATTCAGGGGGAGATCTGTGGACTGCAGGTGGGTCTTAGAGCAGCCCTTCAGACCAGGACCCTGAGCCCTGTCTGTGCCTTGCCAGGCAGGAAGCTTTGGGGAGGCAGCTCAATGTCAGGGGCAAAGTCAATGGGTTTGACTGTGCTCTGTGCAGCTGGAAGTACACAGAGCACAGGTCCTGCCCCACGCTGGATGTAGTTGGCTTCTCTGTTTTCAGTTAACAGCTGAGTGTAGAACCCCTGTGCTGCAGTGACCTGCATGGTGTGAGCTGTGTGGTGTTACCTGCTTGGCTGACTTGGTTTGGGAGCTCACAGAATCTTCCCCAACATCAAATAAAACAATAATGAGTAATCAGAACTTCAGCCTTCAAAAGGGCTTTGATGTAACTGCTCGGTGCCAGAACTACAGAGCTCATTAGCTTCTTTTGTATCTTTCTTTTCCACTTGGAAGGGTTCCCTTCAGGTAGGGAACCTTCCACCTGCACCAAGCAAAGGCAACATGGGCTCAGTTAGCAGGGCTAACCGTTAATGCTTGTAATTCTGCAAAGCCACAGTTGTGCAGGAAGAACATGAATTTCTGGCTTTCTGGGCCCCCATCTGTGCCAGAAATCCCTTCTTCCCAGCCTCTTCCAGACTTTATTCCAAAACACTTGAGTCTTTGACCTGCTTCTAATTGAAATGAGGTGCTTTTCAAGAAAGATGTGTTCATTTCCATGTCTGCTTCCCCCCACTGCTTTGGCTGAAACCTGACAAGTCTCAGGTTAAATTACTACAAAGGGTAGAAGATAGAAAACCCCCAAGCTACGGGAAACACTGCAACATTATCCAACTCCTCAGGTACCAAAGAGCCTGCCCAGAAAAGAGGTTTTCTCAGAGCCCTGAGCTACAAGAGGAGGTTGTTGCCTTTGAGGCACAGTGTCCTTTGCTCCATTGCTCATACACTGACTTTGTAAAGGGCGAATAGAGCACCCAGGTGAAAAGGTGCTGGTGGGGGTGCAGCAGGGAGGTGCTGCCCTATCCCCTGCTGTGGGGCTGGGTTCAGAGGCCCTGAAGGGAAAGCAGAAGATAAAGGCTTTCCAGGAGGTCACCATTCATTTTCTAACAAGGGAAGGTGGCACAGTGGGAAAACGGGGAGTAGGTGGCTGGAGGCAGCTCATGGGTGTTTGCTTCTAACAGCACATTGTCCACGTTGCTTGGACACAGGAAAAGAGGAGCTTCAGAGAAGTAATGGAAGGACAAAAGCTGAGTTAGATGGTTTCCCACTGGGGAGGGATGTGCCTGTAGGTAAGCTGCTCACTGGGGACTCCTCCAGGCTTTCCAAAGGGTCTTTAATGTGTTGCCTTGTGGGAGACCACAACATATGTGCCTTTGAATGAGTCACCCAGGACTCCCCTGGTACTTCCTAACAACTTCAACAGTACAACCAGCATTTCTTTACTGTCCTTTTGTTCTGAGATGGTGTCAGGCAGTTGGGTTTATGCTGTGGAATAGCTTCATTCTGCTGCCTGAATAGACTTTGGATGAGATGGGCCTCATCCTGCCCCACTGGAACTCTCCCAGGCTCATGTCACTTGCTTTGGGAGGCAGTGTGGGCAGTCAGCCTGTTCAGGAGACAAAATGGGTGAGATTAGGCCTTAAGCACAGGCAGGTACAGCCATCACTTGCTGGTCTGTCTCCATTCCTGGCAGGCCTCAGTGAAACCAGAAGGGTGGTTGCACCCACCTGCACCTGATGGGGAGCACGGGACAGGCAGCCACGGTGTCTCCATGCTCTGGTTTCTCTTGCCTGTGCAGCATCCAAGTGTTCCACTGTCTGAAGCACGAGGGCACGGGCGGGCGGACGCTGCTGGTGGATGGTTTCTACGCGGCGGAGCAGGTTCTCCAGCGCGCCCCGGACCAATTCGAGCTGCTCACCAAGGTCCCGCTGAAGCACGAGTACGTTGAGAACGTGGGAGACTGTCACAACCACATGATTGGGATTGGGCCAGTTCTCAATGTCTACCCCTGGAACAACGAGCTTTATCTCATCAGGTAACACCCCGCGTGAGGCCTCTTGCTAATGGGGAGGAGAGGGGATTGGGGCGGACAGCAGAGGGTTTCAGGAGGTATCCTAAACTAAAATGATACCTTCTAGTGGAAGGTGTCCCTGCCCATGGCAGGGGGTTGGAACTGGATGAGGTTTAAGGTCCCTTCAACCCAAAGCTGTCTGTGGTTCTGTGAAAAAACAATCTCTATTTGAGGGGCAGGGGTGAAGCCACAGGAACAGCTCACGTTTCCTCCAGGGCTGTGCACCGCTGCTTTAGAGGAGGCGTCAGAACCACCCATACAACGATGGGTGTCAGTACTGAACTCTGGCTTTTCACTCCTCTCATCCTCACTTTAGCTCCGTGCCCCCATCTGCCTTCATTGGAGAGGCAGTAGGATTCAGCCCCTCTTTGAAAAAGCCTCTAGGAATCAGCCTGGCAAACAGGGAGAGTGTGGACTGGTCCATTTCCAGAGGAAATTTGAGCTGCTTTCTGCAATTCCAGCCTGGCTTAGTGCAGGAGCCTGCCCAGCACTGCTTTGCACTTTTTTTCTGACAACCCGTGGCCTTGCCCGTTGCTGTGGCACATCCTTCCATGGGACACCAGCAAGAACAGTTTTACACTTGATAGTAAACTCCTCCTTGCTCCCAGTGCTGGGTATTCTCCTCAAAGTCCTGCACTTGCAGTGTAACCTCCCATGTCATCTCTCTGGCCTCCTAATACTGCCTAATCCACCAGGCTCCTGCGGTTCCCTGTGGGAATACCCGGCTGTGCTCGTGGAGCCACGTGGGCAGTCTCTGACCTCTTCTTTGCTTGTAGGTACAACAACTACGATCGCGCTGTCATCAACACGGTGCCGTACGACGTCGTGCACCGCTGGTACGCTGCGCACCGCACCCTCACCGCGGAGCTGCGCAGGCCAGAGAACGAGCTCTGGGTCAAACTGAAGCCAGGCAAGGTAGGGCTTGAGGCTGGGAGACTCGCCTGGCATTGGTGCGGGGAGGGAGGCAGGGCCCTTTGGATGTGCTTCCTGCCACTCAGATAAATGCTTCACATACTGCAGCTTTCTTCCCAGCTCTTCTAAGGTGGCCTGTATTACAGTACTGGCACCTGTTGGGGGTGTGTGCTCCTCCTGTCCTAAAAGAATATGAGCTTCCAGGTAAGGCAGAAACGTTTAGTTCAAACTCTGCCTCGGGAAGGTTAGTCCCAGCTAGAGGAGAGGAGACAGATCTTCCCAGTCGTTGCAATGAGGACCCCCAGAACAGAGGGGCTGGTAACACTTAGTGTTCAACCTCTGGCTTCTTCCAGAAGAAACTTTCAGTGTGATGGAAATACAAAGGTGTAGGAAGCTGTATTTACTTCTGCTCTGGGATTATCTTTTAACCCTCACATTGCCAGTGAGTCGCAGGAGATCTGGGCCGTGTCCCAGCAGCAGCCAAGATGCCTTAGCACACCTTGGTATTGGGAGGAAAAAGCTCTGCCCTGTGCTTTGAACGGCTGATGCTGGGTTTAGCTTTGGAGGAACTTGAAGAGCTGGAGCCACGATTGTAGACCTGAGGGTGTAGCAGTGTGTAGCTTCTTCCTTCAGCTCTGTCTGCTTGAAAGGGTTTTTATTCCTTCAGGGGCTAGATTCAGCCTGAGCCCAGGGCCCCAGAAATCAAAGGGTCCAGTGGGGAAGAGGGTCATCTTAGAGCCCCCACACTCCTCTGTTCCTGAGGATGCCAGGGGGAAGTGACAGTCTAGAGGCAGGAGATGGCCCCTTTCTGTTGCTGGTGGACTACTGCCCAGCCCCTCCATTAAAAAAGCAAAGAAACAGCCCAGAATGTGTCTCTCTGCTTTGGTAGCCCTCGTGTTTTCACTCCTGGTGAGCAGCAGAGCAGAACTGCTGCTTCAGGTAGAGCAGCTGTGCTAGGTGATGTGAAACATTTGGCTGTGGTCTCGTGTGCTGTGTGACAGTGGTGAGCAGGAGGGGTCGTGCATGAGGGACCTCCAGCTTCCAGAGCTGTCCTGCCAGAGGGTCCTGGCTGTGGTGGCTGCCCTGCTGATGGCCCCCTCTCTGCTCCTGCAGGCCCTGTTCATAGACAACTGGCGTGTGCTGCACGGGCGGGAGGCGTTCACCGGGTACCGCCAGCTCTGCGGCTGCTACCTGACGAGGGACGACGTGCTCAACGCCGCGCGCCTGCTGGGGCTCCGCGCTTAGCCCGGGCACCTGCTGGTGTCACCCCGATGCTGTTGCACATACCTCAGACACCTCCACCCTCTCCGAGCCGTTCCCGGTGCCTGCTCAAGAGAGGGAGCAGGTAGAAGCCAAAGGGAGTTGCGGGAACTCTGTGGGACCCTGTTCTGCCTTGGAGCACAGCCACCTCTTGCTGTCTGCACCCAGCCTGGTTGGTCCAGCCCCTCAGACTGTCCTGGCTCTGCCCAGGAAGGGCTAATCGCTCCATGTGAAGTGCTCCTCCAGCCAAGTGCCTTCAGGATTTGGACTCTTTGCATTTATCCCTGCTGTTCAGCCTTCGGTCAGCTGGAGGTCCAGGTTTTGGGGTGGTTATTTTCAGCAGAGCAGAATGGAAATCTTTGGGGCCTTGTCTCACCCTGGGCTGGACTTCGCCCCTTCTAGAGAACAGGAAAATCTTTGGTCTCTGTTTGATGTGAACATCTACTTAAACTAGGGGCTGTTGGCATATTTCAGTGGCTTCTTAAGCATACCACACACCCCTAGAACGGTGGCTGATACAAGCTGTGTTGCTGGAGAGGCAGCCTGCAAAGAGAGAACCCCATCTAGTGAGGGTATTTCTGAAGAGGTCTAGGTTAGAAAGAACAGGGGAAGTAGCAAGACCTGCATGTTGGGAAAGAGAGCTGTGTTAGAGGAGGGATGTAGGTCTCGTGCTTCCTGACTTCCAGTATCACAACACACGTGTTCTTGTGCTCGAATCGAGGGCGAAGGCTCAGCAGCCCCAGGATCTGACAGATTTCCCCTTGCGCCTGCTCCTTCACCTTTCCTGAAGAAGGTGTTTGTGTAAGGTTGTCATTTCACCAGCTGCTGGATGGGGCTGACCAGTTTGGGTGGTGCTTTCACCAGATCCTCCTGTGTATGGAGGCAGTGAACACAGAGGTGCCTTTCAGCTCTGGGTAGCTGGGGGATAAACTGGTCTGGCACATGGAAGGGACACAGTGTAAGGAACAAAGGCAAATCCTGTTGTTATTAGAAACACTGGACTTCTAGAAACATGAGAATTTAAGAGCCAAGAGGGGATTTTAGGATTTGTGTCTTTGGGGGTGTCTGCTCTGCTCTGACTAGACCTTAAATCAGAGCTGGTCCCTTTCACTCCTGGCCCTTCTGTGCAAGCAGGATGCTCTAGTGTGCAGGGTACATGTGCTATATTTGCTGCCTTCATTTAACCTAAACACTGACTATATAGGTCCTAGTGCTGAGAGACTCCTGCAAGAGTGGCCTGAGCTGCCGGACACTGACTTTCACAGTATTTCTCACTGCTGCAGGCACCAGGAGCTTCCCAGTGAAGGCTTGGCAGGGAGCTGTGGATCAGAGCGGGGGTGAGGAAGGGAAACGTGAGCAATGGTGGCAGGTAACAGCAGCCTGAAGTGAGGTGGCTTCTGTCAGGTACATCTCCCAGGGACTGTGAGCAGCAGCCTCGGGCACAGGCAGGAACTTGAGTATTCCTCTAGGCTGAGGCAGTGAATTCCCTGGACAGGCAGCAGCATCCGGTCTGTTACTTCCTTTGCCAGGCATTTTGTTGATAGGTTCTCCTTGGGTGCCAGTTACACCAGCACAACTTAGCTGGGCAGTTTTACAGGTCTTCATGAAGGTGTGGAAGCAGCAAACCCCAGTGATTCCATACACCATCCCGCTCAGGTGCTCCGGGGTTGGCTTCCCCCAGGGCTGCTGGGTGAATCCAGGGCTGGGAGTGTGGTGGTGACAACAAACCATCTCTGTGTTCTAAACCAAAGGATCAGTATTTGAAAGCCTGGAGCGGTGGAGCCCTCTCACAAGGTATTTGAGGGTACTGAGGGTTCCTGAGCTCTTTTTGCCTCCCTGTGCCCCCAGGATGTGAGGGGAATACTGTGGAAACCTTTCCCTGGGGACATCAGCTTTACCTGCCGCTGCCCTGAGCTGGAGCGGGCAGGTCTGGGGCTGGTACACGTGTGCTGGTGACAGGTCATGGTGACACAGGTGCCTTCCTGCCGGGGAACGTGGTGCCTGTCACTGCCCACTCTGTGGCTGCTGCTGCCAAGGGCTGTGCTCTTCAGACACCAACCTCCTCTTAGGAGCCAATCTCAGGCCAACACACTCCCTCAGGGTGCCTGAGTAATCTCTTGGGGGTGGGAAATTGCTTATGGTGAATGGAGAAACGCATTTCCCCATCGGTGTTACTCTAATTTAGCCACTCCAGCACTAAGCTGTGGAGTGGAGAGAGCTTTGTTTAAATCCTGAGCTTCATCTCCCACCACTTCCCACAAGGGCTAAATTCTTCCTGTGCAGCTTTACCTGGAGGACCAGGGCTTCTTGGCAGTCAGTGGCTGTGTGAGCTGGGCACTTGCTGTGCATGTCATGGAACAGACTTTCTGTGCTCTAATGATACTGGATCAGGTTTTGTAATCGAGCTCTTTCAATTCTTTCAGCCAATAAATGATGAACTGCTTCCTTCCTTCTACTTCCCCTTCCCTGAAGATCCAATGGACGTGTTTAAGACATTTTCCAATAATAAGCATCCAAGTCTCTAAACAAATGATTTATAAAGTGATAATCTTAACAAAATACACATTTCGGGCAATCAGGAGCTTGAAACCAAGTCTGTATTGCCCATCAATGCGGAATAAACGTGAGGAGCAGTAACCAAGGCAGGTCGGTTGCATTCTCATCGTCCGTTCTTCCGTCGGCCACAAGGTGGCAGAAGATGCAAGGAACTGTCCCAGCCTGACGTGGCTTTAGGATTAGCGGTGCCGCGTAGAGCCCCAGCCTGGTTTGGGATGAAGGGACCTTGAAGCTCATCCAGTCCCACGGGCAGGGACACCCGCCACAAGCCCCAGCACTCGTGATTTGTCTCCTCAGGGTGCTCTTGGGACCAGTCCCCGCCCTCGTGGCTGTGCAGCACAGCCCCTCATTGAGCTCTTGGTGCTCCCAGAGTGTCCGCGTGGTGAAACCAGAGCCCCTGTCACCTACTGGTCACACCAGGAACCCCCATTTGCCCCCAGGACACCCCAGAGCTTCCTGGTCTCCCCCCGTGTGCCCCAGAGCCCCAGCTCACCTGTGGGTCATGGGGCTGCACTGGTGCATCCCACAGCTCGGTCTCCCCCGTTACCCTTGGGTCCTGCTGGCGCCTTCCCCTCCTCATGGGACTTGGGCAAAGACAAACTGTGGCTGCCCCATCCCTGGCAGTGTTCAAGGCCAGGCTGGGCACAGGGGGTTGGAGCAACCTGCTCTAGTAGAAGGTGTTCCTGCCCGTGGCAGGGGGGGGGGAATGGGGGCGGTGTCCCTTCAACCCAAACCATTCCAGGATTCTGTGATACATCCAAGCCCTTGAGGACTTCTCATTTGGCTCATTTGCAAAAGCTCGTGCTCCACCAGGATGAGCTCTCTAAACCCAGCCTGGAGCCACTCCTGGCACAGGGACAGCCTCCAATAGGGCTTTGCGTCAGCAAGTGTGCAGCAGATCACCTGGATCAAGGTTGCTCATGAGCTTTTTCCTCCAGTTTTCAGGTTTCATCTCAATTTCCATAAGATTTTTGCTTTATTTCCATGCCCTTCCCATATCTTTGCAGCCAGGGCGTGTATCTCGCTGGATGTTGGAAGCAAACAAACACTTTAATGTGGCTCCAGGTGAAGAGGATTTGAAGGCAATTAGGGACTAAAAGGGGCAATCTCTTGTGTGGGAGTTGTTGTGGGTCATAAAATCAGCCTCAAGGCTTTCCCTGGGTAAGAGAAGCAAAGGGGACTGTGGTGGTTGTCTGTGCACAAAGGACTGGGAGGTGAGGGGGGCAGGAAGGGGTGTCTCTGTGAGCAGCAGGAGCTCACTGGGCTCTCTGATGACGTGGGTGATTTTTGAGGAGGAAGCCAGCAAGAGACTGCTGCTTTGAGCGATCCTCATAAGAAAAGGGACCATGGTTATCTTCGGTTGCTGGCTGTTTCCAGGCTAAAAGGGAAGGGAAGGAACTTTACTCTTTCCAGCTTGTCTTTCCCCAAAACTGGGTGGTTTTTGAGACCTTCAGCTTTCCCTGTGCAGGGAAAAGCTGATGGGCCTATGGAGGTGTCCAGGGGTGGTTCTGCCCGTCCTGAGCAAGGAAGATGCCTGGCGCTGGCTCCCAGCTCCTTCCCAGGCTCTGTGGAGGTTTGTGACCACCAGCTTACACCCTTGTGACCATGGCCGTGCTGCTGCAGCAGCATGGGAGAGGGAAGAGAGAAGGTCCTGAGCTCGTGCTCAGCAGCTGCACGTCTGCTGATGGTCACCTGCTCCTCTTATCTCTCTCCAACCACCACAAGCCACTGGCCCCAGGCAGCGGGTATGCAAATGCTTCCTGGCAGCTGCTGTGAACAGCTTGGTGCTGCTTTGTCTGTTGTTTGGGCTCTCCTGGCCCCTCAGAAGGTGCAACACTAGAGATGGAAAAAGCTTTTAATATACTTGTGAGAGGAGTTAAGCACCAGCAGGAACCTGCCCTGGTCTGGTTTGTAGCTCTTCTGAGGTTAAAAGAGAATATGGTTTTAAAGTTTTCTTTCAGCAACCTGGAAGGATTAATGTGGCCGGAGTGGCCTGACTGGTGGAAATTGCTCTTTGGAGCAGTTACATGAAGAGGGGGACGTGGGTGACGGGGATGTCGTGGGTGGGCAACATTCACCTATGGCGGCTTGTCCTTCCTGCCAGCGAGTGAACTATCAGCCTGGAGAGACAAAGCTTCATCCTTCAGAGTCTTTCTGAAGACATCTTTGAGTGAATGCTCACCCCAAACGTTGCTGTTGCACATTGGTGCATCCACTGCAGCTGCCAAGGGCCACCCAAGAAATGTGCTGCTCCAGGGGAGGGAATGTCCCTTGGGAGGGGACAGGGCTGTTCTTTCACGGGTTGCGTTGTCCTGCTTATGTCTTGTCCCATCTTCCAGTTGCTTTGAGCTCAGTCACTGCATACAGAATGTGACATGTGATATGACCCTGCAAGGACCTGGCACTGCACTGAGGAACCACGTGGATGGGAATAGAGAACCTGCTGGGTATGGGGAGACAGGGAGGTTAAAATAGAAATGAGACTGCACAAGTGGCACAGACAAGGGGAGAGGCAGGGTCTGAGTGGAGCAGCCTCCCATTTAACACCAAAAGCCTCCCAAAAGTGTCACTGTCTTTGTACTGGGCCAGTTGCAAGCCCCTTGAAGGTCATTGTCCTCCCGCCAAAACCCCGCCAGTGTGGGCGGCTGGGGCTGCAGGTGACGCAGTGGCTGTATCACCTTTAGCCTAAGGCCAAGCAGCCTGGCCAGGGACTAGAACCCTCCTGAGACAGATGTGGTGAGTTACAGCATAAGGAGCACAAAACCTCAGAGCTGGTGTGCGAGGTGTGGAAGGGTTTCACTGGGACCAAGGTAATGGTGTCAGGACAAGGGGGAATGGCTTTAACCTGCCAGAGGGGAAATTGGGATGAGCTCTGAGGCAGAAGCTCTTCCCTGGGAGGGTGCTGAGGTGCTGGCACAGGGTGCCCAGAGAAGCTGTGGCTGCCCCATCCCTGGCAGTGTTCAAGGCCAGGTTGGACACAGGGGCTTGGAGCAACCTGCTCCAGTGGAAGGTGTCCCGGCCCGTGGCAGGGGTTGGAGCTGGAGGAGCTTTAAGGTCCCTTCAACACAAACCAGTCTGGGGTTCTATGATTTCTCATGCCATGGGTGCTCATTTGGCCTCAGGGCACGGCAGTGATCTGGGACACCCCCTGTAATCTTTATCGCTGCAAGAACTGGATTAGACACCTCTCCTGGAAGCGGAGGCAGGTGGGTTATTCTCCCTGCTTTGGCCTTGTCAATCAAGCTCAGCATTTCCTGCAACGGGGCTGCTCCTGGGGCTTCCCTGCCCAATAGGGAGATCATTGGGATCTGCTCACAGGGAGCTGCGCCTCCCTCCTGCCGTGCGGGCAGGGATCGGGCAGCTCTGCCTTCCCACTCGCAGCAGCATCAGAGGGCGCAGGGGCAAGAGGCAGGAGCTGCCACTGGGAAGGCTCCGGGAAGCGTCTCCAGGCAGAGGAGCAGGAGAGGAGTGATCAGCAGCAGAACAGGCTGGGATTACCCCCAGTGCTGCAGCAGGAACACCGAACTCCACACAGGTACAGCCTGAGCCGCTGTCACAGCCTGGGCTCCCGAGGGGCTGCTGGAAAAGCACGGCAGTTCCTGAGCCCTTTTTCCCGGCAGATGCTGACGTGTCACCCCACGGAGCTGCTGGGGACCGGCTGGGTGCTTCTTGCAGGTAAACAGTCCCCAGGCTGGGGGCGCCGGTGCTGCCTGCATGCAGATCCCTGCCTGGTGCAAGCCCACAGAGAGCCTGGGGCTTCAGCAGAACTTTGCAGTTGAGCAGGGGGATCTCTGATCAATAGGACGCTTTTTAGGGGGGGCAAATGCTTAACCTGAAAGGGGAAGATGTCTGCTTCACTCTCCAAAGACAGAGAAGGCAGAAGCAGCTCAAGAGCTAAGCACAGTGCCAAGGCTAAAAGCCTGCTGCAGACTTATGCTGGGGCTGGTGTATGTAATAACAATATTTGTTGCAGTTTTACTTATGTGAGAAGCCTCGGTGTGGTACTCATATATGCACTGGCTGCCTTGAAGCGCAAATGTACAAAGAGTTTTCAGAGTAAGCTTCTAAAAGAGAAAAGAAACCTGTTAGAATGTACCTAGATTTCAGACGCTGTGGTAGGGAGCTCCAGGTGCCTATCGGATGAGCTCTGATATTGCAGCTGCCTGTGATGAAGTGCTTCCTCTTCCCTTCTGCTGGTGGTGCTGCATGTTCTGTACGAACAGTGTTTTTTCTAGAACAAGAGGGCTTTTAGCTCGGAGACTTCTTCTAGGGCTGTGTAACAGCGGGGGCAGGCGCGGCAAGAGCCGTCTCTCGGAGCTGTGGGGGTGAGAGCCTATCGGATGAGCTCTGATATTGCAGCTGCCTGTGATGAAGTGCTTCCTCTTCCCTTCTGCTGGTGGTGCTGCATGTTCTGTACGAACAGTGTTTTTTCTAGAACAAGAGGGCTTTTAGCTCGGAGACTTCTTCTAGGGCTGTGTAACAGCGGGGGCAGGCGCGGCAAGAGCCGTCTCTCGGAGCTGTGGGGGTGAGAGGCGGAAAGCACAGGGAAGCGAACGGGGTGTGTGGGGAGCCGGGTCCCGCCTGCCCAGAGTCCCGGCGCTGCTGGAGCCTGTGTCCCGGCGGGAAGCGGGGCTGCGGGGCTGGAACTGGTCCCCGTCTCCGTGAGTCGCGGAGCTGATGCTCCCGGGGAGGGGCTGCCCAGGAGAGGAGGAGCTTGAGGAGAAATCCCGGCACTTCAACAGAGCAGCTCCCACGAGTACCAGGAATGCTCCTAAGCGAGTAGCTGGACCACTGCCGGTGTAGTTAAACACCGTTCCTTTTGTTTCCTCTGCTTGGGGCTGGTTCCTTGCTTTAAACCCTTTACATTCACCCTTTAAAATATATGTTTTTAAGACTCCATTCCCCAACCCAGGGCTGTAGTTGTGATTCTGCCTGGCTTTTCTAGAAAGCTCTGCTTTGGGGGGAGGAGAAACAAAGGTGAGGGGGGGACGACGACTATGACCTGAAGTTCTCAAGCGCCTCTTGGAGTCCAAGTCTTGACAAGCCCAGAAATCACCCTGTTTTGGGGGAGGCAGCTCTGCTGGGAGTGGATGGACACCTTCAGCCCCAAGCAAGGCTGGGAATTGGGAATGAGCCATGGAAACTAGGTCAGGATTGGAAAGTCCCTTCTTGGCTTGGACTTGGGGGAATCTCCACCTAAAATGCCCACAAAAGTGGAGTAGAAGCAGCTTGCGGTACTGCAAGCAGAGAGCTCCAGGCATCCTGGGCTGTGTTTAGGCACTTGTATCTGCTCCATCTGGAATGTCTCCCTGCCTGGAAGCGTGATGGGAGATGGCTTTGTGAGAGGCTGCGACCAAGTGGTCCAGGTAGCACGTGTGTGCCCCTGGCATTGGGGTACCTGGCATGGCTCCCCAGCCATGCCAACCTGCTCCATCTCCCTGCTTTATCTTCCTTTCTCCATCTCCCTGCCTCATCTTCCCTTCTCCTGCCATCCAGGGCTGCTGGTGCCTTTGCAACAGGCTGTAGAAACCTTGGGACCCTTCAAGAGTAAAGTGGCTGCCGTGGGATCCTCAGTGCTGCTTCCTGGACTGGGTAACATCACGCAGGTCTACTCCATCCAGTGGGAATACGTCAATGGCACCAGCTCCCACACCATCCTGCAGTACTATAGAGGGTCCCATAGCCCAGCCATCCACACGCCCTATGCAGGACGAGCTGTTTTCCATCCATCCAATGGATCTCTCCTGCTGGAGGATGTCCAGGAAAGTGACAGTGGCATCTACAAAGCAACTGTCAGCATGGAAGACAGGGAGAGCCTGAAAATCCTGCTGGAAGTCCTCAGTAAGTGGTGGGCATGGGAGGGAGGAACAGGGTAATGGGTGCAAGCAGGGCAGGGGTGTTATCTGATGGTACATGGACTGTCAGCCCGTCATGCACGGAGACATCACCAGGGAGAATTTGGGAAGAGGTTCGCAGCTTGTCTTAGAGAAGCAGATTTGGTGGTGCTGCCCAAGGAGACCCTCCAGGCTGCAGCACAGCGCTGGGCTCCATCCTGGAAACACAATTCCCTCCCTTGCTTTCTGTTCTCAGTGCGGGGATGGAGGGACTGGAGGGACCAGCTGCAGAGGGTACCTCCAGCACTTCTGGAGGGCAGACCAGGCCGAGCCCATGGAGCTGAGCCCATGGAGCCTTATGGAAAAGTCAGGACAAAATCTCCAGCCTCAGGCCACGCTGCCTGATGGTCTGTTTGCAATCTGCAGGCGCCAGATGCTGCCGCAGAGATAAGAGCAGACTTGAAATAACACACAAGTTCCTTCTCGATATCACCCCCAGCAATTCCCTTCATTTACTTTGTCATTATCCTTTCACTGCTGTCATAATGCTGCTGCCATAATGCTACCACAGCCCTTCACCACCACTTCTCCTTTCAACCACACATAAATCTGAGTGGGATCTGCATCCTTTTCCTCCTCCTCCCCCCCCCCCCCAT
>NW_009919167.1:21295-22790 GCF_000696875.1 Nestor notabilis
CTGACATGTTTTAAAATGCCCTTTATTTACCCAAATGCAATAAAATCAATGACTCAGCTAGCAATAAAACAGCCCAAACGCATGAGCACGGCAGCCCCAGGGGCTCCCAAGCGAAAACACGCGTGGCTGCGCTGCTGCGGGCACACGCGTGCTGTGGTGACAATTGCAGCCCATCACGGATGCTCCAGGTGGTGTCTGAGAGAGCTTCTGGTGTTCCTGTCCCCTTCCCAGGGCCTGTGTCTCGCCCCCGGCTCTGGAGCAGCGCTCTTGTGGCCCAGGCCACCGGCGAGGTGCTGTGTGAGGTGGCAGAGGGGAGGGTGGACACCATCGCCTGGAAGAAGGACGGGCAGCCCCTGCCCCTGGACAGAGGCTTCCTCCTCTCTGGCAGCCGCAGTGTTCTGTACCTGAGGTCGGCGAAGAAGTCGGACTGCGGCTCCTACTCCTGCAACGCCAGCAATGGGATAAGCTGGGAAGAAACCTCCCTGAATGTCACTGTTGCAGGTGATGGCTGCTGTGGTTTCACCTCCCATCACTCTTCCTTCTTCCCACCCTGCCCTGGGGATCCCTAGGTGGTTTCATGCCATTCCTCTGCCTCCATCCCCCAGGGTCTGGCTGCCCTCTTGTGAGGTTGGGCCCCACATGCTGTTGATAGGAGCTCCCCGTGGTAGGGTGATCAGCAGCAACTCCCAGTCTCTGATCCCACCAAAGCACAGTCCTTGGCAGGATGGCCAGCAGGAGATTGGCTGCTCTCTCCTGGAGAAGGTCTCAGGTGATGGCCCTTGGCTGAGGTGATGGTGAGCAGGACAAGGAGGGGGGTGGCCAAGGAAGCCTGTGGGCAGCGCTTGTCCTAGGTTGGACATTCCATGGACCACAGCCTGCAGCTGATTTGACACCAGCTGGGAAAAGAATGTGTCCTGGTGATGGAGGACCCCCCGGGACCACCAGAGCCACCAATGCTGGGCCCAGCAGTGGTCTCATTGCTGGCTCCTCGGGCTTGTGTTTTCCAGGTCTCTCCCCTCCCTTGCAGGATGTGCTGAGAATTGCGGTGGTTGCTGTGGTCTTTGCTGCTGTCTCAGGATGGGGACTGATCATTCCCGTCTGCCAGTCTGAAAAGCTCCGGATACGTGAGTCCAGTCAGGCCAAGTGAACTCTCATGTGATTTGGGTTGAAGGAACCTTAAAGCTCCTCCAGCTCCAACCCCTGCCCCGGGCAGGGACACCTTCCACTAGAGCAGGTTGCTCCAAGCCCCTGTGTCCAACCTGGCCTTGAACACTGCCAGGGATGGGGCAGCCACAGCTTCTCTGGGCACCCTGTGCCAGCGCCTCAGCCCCTTCATAGGGAAGAGCTTCTGCCTCAGAGCTCATCTCAGTCTCCCCTCTGGCAGGTTAAAGCCATTCCCCTTGTCCTGGCCCTACATCCCTTGTCCAAAGCCCCTCTCCAGGGTTCCTGGAGCCCCTTTAGGCACTGGAGCTGCTCTAAGGTCTCCCCAGAGATT
>NW_009919167.1:22803-23267 GCF_000696875.1 Nestor notabilis
TTGGTTAGACCCTGGTATTTCCCAAATGTTTTTATTCCAGACAGTTGAGGTGCTGACTGACACCTTTGTGGAAAAAGCCATTTCTCAGGATTTTATTATTTCTTAACAGTTTTTGTGTTTTATTGTTAAAAGGCTCCGCTTTCAAGAGGTTGTGTTTAATTCTCTGTCCTGGGTGGAAACAGAGCCCTTTCTAGCTCCCCTCACTAAAGAGCAGGTACAACCCACCAGGATCCCCCAGTGTCCCGGGTGGGCACAGGCTGCGTCCCAGGCTGGGGCAGGGAGTGGGGCTGGCGCGGGATGCGCGGGGGTTCACAGCTCACCCGGCGCTGCTCTGGTGCCAGGGGGGGAGCTGTGGCGGTGGCTCAGCGCCTACATCTGCGGGCTGGTGTGCGTCGCCTCCGTCCTCGCTGGCACCGCCGGCGGCCTCTGGATGTGGGAGGAAGGTAGGATGTGGCTGGGGGGGG
>NW_009919168.1:0-1547 GCF_000696875.1 Nestor notabilis
GGCCCGGCAGCTGAAGAAGCAGAAGGAAGCGCGGCCTGAGGGAGGGGAAGGCGAGTTGTGCCCGGGGGGCGCGGGGCTGAGCCCCGGGGGTGAACCCGGGCGAGCTAAAAGGAAGAGGAAGAGTGAGAGAGAAGAGCAGTCCTGTGCACCAGGGCAGAAGCGGCTAAAGAGGATACGGCCTCGCAGTTCTTCTGAAGACCGGGCGGGCACTGAGGGGTCAGCAGATGGCAGCACTCCCTCGAAGAAGAAGAAAGAAAATAGACGAAAGTCGAAAGTGCTGCAAGAGAGTTCTGAAGCAGGTAAGGATAAACTGAGGCTGTAGGATCTCGATTCATTGCGGTTGACAGCTCTCAACAGGAGAGCAGACATAATTTGCCTTTTGAGCAATTTGCCGAATTTACCTAATGGTGAATTTTGCTTCCCTTTGCTTAATATGTGCCCCAAATATTTCCTTCTTTAGGGGAAAGACGTGTATTGCAGACTTTGAGGATGAGTTTAGCATAAGGGAGGGAGGGAAGATGTCACCTCAGTCTTCAATTGCCTCCAGACCAAGGAAGAAATATTTGGCTTTTGCACTTGGATTTAGGAAGAAAGAGAGGCTTGCAAATTGTTGCTTAAGTCCTATGTTGTGAAATGTTCCCTTCGTCCCTTTTCTGTGGCATGTTCTGACCTGTAGCTTTGCATTTCTGTTACCCAAATTCCAGATTCTGAAGAAGACATCAAACAACATGAAAACAGAAGCAACTTTAAAAATAAGTCTTCTAAAAAGAAGCAGAGGCATGAGGAAACAGAGGGAGCTGAAACAAGGAAGGAGAACAGTGAAGGAGCTGAAGGAAATCAAAGCACAAAGGAGGAGCTGTCCTTAGCAGCCTCAGAGGAAGAGGCAAAACCACCACCCTCCAGTCTGATGGTTCTCGGAGACTATGATAGAAAGCCAGTGCAGAAGGTAGGTAGCCTGACTGAGTTTTGAGGATGATCAGGAAGGAACATGCATCTTAACAGCATATTTTACATATAGTATTGCCTGTTTTATGGTAAAAATGCTTTTTAATTCTCCTTTCCCCCACCTTAGGTTCAGCCCTTCTTACCACACTGGCTTGCTCAACCCAAATTAGTGCAAAAGTGTATCAAAGATAATCTGTTTCCAATTGGAGATTTCCCAGGAATTCATCCTCGACTGTTGAAAAAGCTGCAAGTGAATGGGATAGAGTCCTTCTTTCCAGGTACCTTGATAGTGCTGTTGTTTCTTTCTAAACTGACTTAATGTAGTTCATGCAGTCTTTTGCTGTCTATTTTGTGTAGTCAGTGAAGTAAAATACAGAACAAATCCAAGTTTAATGCATCAAGTGATTGCACTAGTTTTAACCCTTCATGTTCAAAGCTTGTATAGTCTGAATAATTGAAGTCTGTTATCAAGTCATAAGTGCAGCTCCACAAAATACGGTGGTTTGAAGTAAGCTGCAAAAGAGGGAGGTGTTACTTGAGTCTTCCCATTTTTATCTCCTTTTGCCAGGCATGTTAGAATTAAATCTGGCAAGGGATGTGAA
>NW_009919169.1:0-1307 GCF_000696875.1 Nestor notabilis
GGGCTCGGGGCCGGGCTGGGGGACGCTGGGTTTACAGCAGCCGGCGTTGTTCTTTCTCTTTCCCACTTATGAGAGCGGGTTCACTCTTCTAAACGCTTCCCCGTTGGACACGTTGAGCTTCAGTGACTTGAGAACGGCGCGTATCCCTCACGCTGAGCTGTGCATCGTGCTCCTGGGACTGTGAGGTGTGTTACCTCCAGCACGACCAGAGGGCTGCAATCTGCAGCTCAGTTGTACTGAGAAACTCCCGTCTCAAGTGAGAGCGCAGTGTGCTAGGAATCCACTGGGAATCTGTGGCAGAGAGACGCATGCCATGGACAGTGCCATGGGGACAAAACGGTCCCATGGAGGAGCTCCCAAGTAAAGTGTGGACAATGAGCAGAACTTCTAAGGACCCGGAGACAGAAATAAGGAATAGCATACTGGGGACCAAAGAGTTAAATGTTCATTGATACTGTCCATCCTAGAAAAATAAGATCTACTCACCAGTGTATGGTCATGAAGCTCTGCCTTATCAGTGTGGGAGGCAAAGTGAACTCAGGGTTATGAAAACAGCCAGTGATGGAGTTGTAGGAGTGGATGTGTTCTAACTTTTAGGAACCAATTCACTAAAATTCAGGTTCCTGATGCAATTTAGTATAAACACAGACATAAGAAATGGTGTGTGAGGGATCTCCACCTTCAGGAAGCAGCTGCACAGCATCCTCAGTTGGGCAGCATTGGCAATGGGCATTTTGCATATTGGCAAGGATGAAACCCTGGTTACTCTGCACATTTAGCTCTTCTCTGTATGGAAATCCGTCAGTATTATCACATTTATTTCTCTGAGTGCTGGTGGTGAGCATTACAGCCGGAAATAAATCTGATTTAAGGGTAGCTCTGCTTGATTGTTTCCAGTTGTTGAGAAAAGCATGCCTGGACACTGCTGAGTGAGCAGGAGCTAGTTCATGTCATTTTTAAAGAGAACAGCTATTTGCTACTAGAATTCTGGGTTCAAGATGCTAACAAAGAAGTGGCCATGGGGAACGATTTCAGAGGCTACTATTTCCCAACTTTTCACAGCTTTTAAGGACCACTGTAGCTGTCCAGAGCGTGGTGTGGGTGCCATTCCTAGCGCTTTAATATTGTATGGAAACCATGGATAACAGCATCTCCTCTCAAGCACCATCTACTGGCTTACCTCTAGTCGGATCCCGTGTCAGGAGGGGTTTCGGCAGGGCTGCTCGATGTTCGGGGTGCAGTGTGGCACAGGCCCGCGTCCCCCGGGGGGACGGGACACCTCCGGGCCGGGGCCGCGCCTTCATCCG
>NW_009919170.1:0-642 GCF_000696875.1 Nestor notabilis
TGTCCCTTGGGATAGGGAGGGTGCCTGCGCCAAGCAGCCTGAGCTCAGCTCTCCGTGCCGAGGGAGCGCTGGGATTTGGGGTCCAAACCTCCTTACAGCAGCAAATCCACCCATGCATCCCCATCTGCAGTACTCCAGGACCTCCTCGGGGCTAATAAAGGCCCGTGCCTCAGTTTCCCCTCTGCAGGTAGCAACACGGCACTTTGCACATCCGACAGCATGAGGATGTTGCTTCTAAACGAAATACTTTTACCTTCATTCATTAAAGAATGTCTTTTTTGCTTATAGGCAAATGAGAAAGCAAATCTCTTGAAACATAAACAGTGGTACTTCCCTGGAGGGAGGAGATGGGGATTCTCCTGCCGTGCCTCAGTTTCTCCTCCTGTAGCTGCAGGGTTGAATATCCCCATCCATGGGGTCTCCAGCACTACCGGGATGGGGGTCAGAGCCTTTGTGGGGGCACTGTCCAGGACACCCCTTGCTCTATGTCACCCATCCCTGCAACACGTCTCCATCCTGCATCTCTTCACTCATGGACATCAGCCCCAGGACCAAATCCCTGCCAGAGGCACTGGGCAGGAGCCAGCCCTCATCAACGTGCAAGCCCATGCTCTCTGCCCCCAGGCCCCAATGTCCCTACAC
>NW_009919170.1:887-1393 GCF_000696875.1 Nestor notabilis
CAGGAATTTGGCTGTTGAGGACCAAAGGGAAACTTTGGGGGTTATTTTCTTAGTAAACTGCCCCGTTCCTGTTTTCATTATTAAAACGAGCACGAAGGCACCGGGCACCCACGGGGGCTAAATTTGGTCTCCGGGAAAACCAAAAATACTCCCCCCACCCCGGAGGAATTTGCATCTCGCTGCTGCTCGAAGGCAACGTGTTGCTGAGAAGTTCGTGGAGGCATGAATGCAAACTGCAGGGTGGATGGGACAGGACGGGGACCTGCCACCCACCCAGGGGACACCCAGCCTGTCCTGGGGCTGCATCCTGCATCCTTGGTGCATCCAGTGCCTGGGGCGCAGCCCAGGGGAGAGATGGAGCCACATTCCCTGCTCCATGCTGTAGCCCAGAGCGATGCTGCTGAGCCCCCCAGTAGCTCACCCTGCCACCGTCAGTGTCCTGGGGAAACTAAGTCACAGGTGGTGACAAGTGGAGAATGAGTGGCCGGTTTGAGGGGGCGCTCAGA
>NW_009919171.1:0-6277 GCF_000696875.1 Nestor notabilis
CCCGTACATCGGGACGGGACGGGCCTTTGAGCCTCCTCAGCGGCTGAGGGCTCGCCCCGCCGCGGGGCAGCAAGCCGACGGGATTGAAGCCGTCCCAGTTCTACTGTAAAGCCTGGCTTAGCAGTTGATCTAGCAGTATGGCAAGCCAGGCCTGTCTGGGTCCTTCTGCCTCCCTGCCCGGCCCGGGTGCTCGGGGGAGCAGCAGCCCCCACTCCGAGCTCCAGTGCGCCTGTCAGGGTGGTGTTTCTGTGTCTTCTCACATTCCTATTTAGTGGATATGTCGATGGGCATCTCGCTTCCACAGCAGTAAGCCGAATCCTGGCACTGACTGCTGTTCTCCTTTTGCAGTTGTAGTGCTAGGGGCCGAAGTCCGTCTCGTAATGGAAAATGTAATGATGTACATAGAACTGACCTAGAGGCTTGCTAGCATTGCCATTTGTGTTTTCTGTGATTTCTGCTTTTTTGGGTTTGGGGTTTGGTTTGTGGGTTTTTTTCATTATGTGTATAGAATATAAACAAGTTAGTTATATTCTCTATATGACAGAAAGAGGGGGAATGGCTTTAACCTGGCAGAAGAGAGATTGAGATGAGATCTTAGGAAGAAGTCCTTCCCTGTGAGGGTGGTGAGGCCCTGGCACAGGGTGCCCAGAGAAGCTGTGGCTGCCCCCTCCCTGGTAGTGTTCAAGGCCAGGTTGGACGAGGCTTGGCGCAACCTGCTCTAGTGGAAGGTGTCCCTGCCCATGGCAGAGGGTTGGATCTGGATGAGCTTTAAGCTCCCTTCCAGTCCAAACCAGTCTGGTATTTTATGATTATATTTGCATTTAGGTTAGAGTTAAAGCTGTGCTGTGAAATAGTCTTTGCCAGTTAAGACAAAGATCTTTATATAAGCAGTGCAGATACACAATTTTAAAATTAGAAGGAAAAACAAAGGAATAGATAAGAGGAAAAAATAAAAAACAGACTAGTTTTCACTGTACAAATAAAGGTACATAACCTTCACTTCAACACAGTTTTGTTTTAAGTGAGTATTTTCATAATTTTTCTTTGAATCACACAGTGGTGTGGGTTGGAAGGGACCCTTAAATATCACCTAGTCTGATGCCCTCTAGCACGGGCAGGGACACCTTCCAGTAGATAAGGTTGCTCCAAGCCCTGTTCAACCTGGCCTTGACAGATTATCCATCACCAGTGATTTATACTTTACAACTTGCATGGAATCTTTTTGTACTTCCCATGTATTTATTGAAAGATCAGTATCTCTTGAACTTTCTGATGGCTCAGTTCAAAAAAAGTTCTTAGGCTCCAGATGTTGTCACCAGCAGGAAATTGCTGGAAGTTGCTCACCTGAGCATTCCTTGGCAGATCTTTTAGATGAACCTATCTAATCTGTGGCTCCAAGCAGTGAACAAAGGGTTTTCATGTTAAAAGGCATAAATTATCTCACAAGATCTAAAACATGCAAAGAGAAAATGAGATAGAAGGGAAGTGAATACCTCACCTCTAATCAGTGCCTTGAAAAGGTAGATACTGTAGAAGTAGAGCATCACCTTGCTGTTTTCTATAGTGTTTAAAAGGATTTGAGATTGTAGGAAAAATGCAAGATAACCTTGATGATCACTGAGAGAAACAATTATGTTGCTAGTTTAGAACTTAAATATAACACTAATGTTTATACCTAACAAAAAGATTATGGCTAGTGTACAAATCTTGCAGGAATTTTTTACTTGTCTATCTTGTTTGTTGGAAGTTTCTCAGTATTCTTCAAGGAACCAAAGATAAGATAGAATCTTTTAATGAGATTTTTCTTGTGTTTTTATGTCAATGTAGGTTAGAATAAAATTCCTCAGTCTTGTGGTGCTTGAATTTCCTCAGAGAAAACAATAGCCATCGCAGCATATCCAGGACTTTGGATTTTCCAGGAATCTACCTTGGTGCATGGCTGTTTAAAACAATTTGTTGTTTTGTAGGATTATCAGTCATGAGCTGTAGTTAATGATGCTTTCTTTTGAGCTCACACTTGACTGTGAGATAGGAAGCAGCTGCTGTCTGTGTATCAGCAAATAGGAGAGAGTAGAGATACAACTCCAGTTTGTTCTCTTTCTCCAAAGAAAATGAGCTGCAACTTGTGGCCATTAGCACTGTGAACAGAGTAATTTTTTACGCATTAATTTCCAAAGGATTTTATCCCTTGGAACTTTCTATCCCATTGTCTTCCAGGCATCCTTATTACATTCTTACTAAGCAACTCAATACTTGTCCTGGGTGAATAGCCAGCTGCTGCTGAACAGCGTATATGCTGCTTCTACCTTTCCTTTATGTGAAAGCAAAACTTGTCTTTGTTTTTCTCCTATTCACTGCCAGTAAGTAGAAAATAAAATGCTATTTTAACTTAAACCGTCTTTGAAAGCCGGTAGAAGCTGCTTAATGGATTAAAGAGTTACCGGAAAAAGAAGGGATTCAGTATAATGGCACAGCTGCTTAATTTGTTTAGAAGTGTATGTATTGCTTACTGACCCTCAGAAATCATGTGTCAAATTCTGCAGTTCTGTATCTGAAAACTCAACAAAACTTTTCCTAGTGGGATTGAGAAAATTGCCACATGCTCGTGGTGTGGTGGATGGGAAAAAGGGAAGAAGCTAAATTAATATTGAAATTGACAGTGAACGCCTCATCTGCTGGAGGGTGGTATTCACTTTCCTTTGTAGCAGCTATGTACAATTGCAGGCAAACAGGAGCACACATACAAAAAGCATCTTAGTGGATTACATTTTGTGTCTGTAATTGCAATTTGATGATGAAGAAAATAAAAAGTTGCAGAGGACTTCACAAAGATGGCTGCTTTCCTTTGACCCTCTCGTTAGGTCTGAGCTCAAGCCCCACATTACTGCTGAAAAAATTTATTTGGGAACTTTCCATGAGGACAAACATTTCTGCTACAATCTTTGTTACTGTCTTGGAATGGTGTTTATAGAAGGAAGGGGAATTGCTCATATAACCAGTTGTAAAAACATTCATTAGTAAATATTGATCCAAACCAAGCCCTTGGTTATAAACATACCAGAATCCGAGACACTGTTATGCAAAAATGCTTCCAGGAATCAAGTACAAAGTTTTGTGTCTGGCTTATTCAACGTTACAAAGAAGAATCGATCTTGATTCAAATTTGCCAGTATCTTTGTTTTTATCATGGCCTAAAGGTAGATAGGATTGAAAACATCTCCTAGTTCATTTTACAGTCTTAAGGCGTCTTTGTATTGTGAATTTATTTTGGAATAACAATGGACAACTTTTTACATGTCAGTATTATAATGCCATGAGGCACTGTATTTTCTTAATAAGAAGCAATTAGAATTTCAGGGAGTTACAGCTGCAGTAACACATTTTTCATCTGATAAAGCCTTTCCTACCTAGCTAATCTGATTTTGCTGGAAATCTGAGGGTTTTACACCAGATCTGTAATGTAAGAAGATGCTAGGACCTCTTTTTCCACCAGCTGTGCAACAACTGACTCACATCCCTGCAGTGGATACTTGCAGCTCAGGCATGCCCCTAACAGTAGGAATAAACACTGCTAATTGAGGAGGAAGCAAGAAGGATTGCTCTCCGTGTACCTTTCTTCCCATCAGAATGACAAGTTTGTCAGAGAGCTGAAAATAAGAGAGGAAAGGAGAAATGCAAGATGCAGTGTGGCTAGGCAGGGATAGTGACACTAGTAAAGTGCTTAGTAAATCTTACACCATCTGTAACTGCACCTGTAAATAGTAATACTACTGTGGAGCTGACATGTTGTGAGTTACTACTTGAAGTGTTCAGTATTGATATTTCTGTGTCAGTTTACAAGAAAATGTGAATATAGCATCAATATTTTGTTTCTGCCATTATAGACAAAGAAAACTATTTCTTCTGCCATTATGCAGTGAGGTTTTTACAAATTTTACCGCACACCTAAACAGGCCAGGAATGATACCACTTGTGAGAAACCATTTTTTTGCTGAGTGCTGAACAGTTCTTACTAAATGTCTTTGACATTCTGTTTACTATTAAACATCCTCATTTTATTCAGTAATAGCATGAGAAGTGTGGATCATGTTTTTCTGTAAGCCATTTAAAATTAAGATTATACATTGTAGATTTTCCATTCATGATCCAAACTCTTAAGTTGAACAAAAAAAGGAAGTTACCATAAAATCATCAATGTCGCAATTCGGTTTTTTGGTTGGCTGCAGCATTAGACACCATGCACATCCACGGTAATAGAATGAATCCCAGCCTGGTTTAGGTTGGAAGGGACCTTAAAGCTCTTGCAGTTCCAACCCCCTGCCACGGTCTACCAGCTACAGCGTTGAATGTTTTTCTGCAGATGCACAGAACTTGGTGTTTAAACTCACCAGAAGTTTTCATTTTCAACTTAATGATCACAGAAAGAAGGTGGAAGCAGCTGGCATCTAAAAATATTACCTGTCTTAGAGATGCTAAGAATCCAAATGATGCACCTGACTTTGCCAAAACAAGAGACCTACAGTGGTGCCTGCCCACTGCCGTGGGACATTCAGAGACTTAGCAGAGCTTTTTGTTGTTCCTTGACTAACCAAATTCGTTTTTTCCTTACAAAGAAGTATTTATTTTTCATGTTTTAAGGAGGTGGTTCTACTATTAATGAACAATTACAAAAAAGTATAGAAATGGTGTACCCAAAATGTTACCTTTTTTTTTTTCAATTCTTAAATAAATACTAGCTTTTTGTGCAGCCTTTAGAACAGAAAGATCATACTATCCCTTTACTGCATGCAGCATCTTCTAAGGTTTTCTGTAAAGATGTTCAGGTACACAGTTCAGCTTTGACTTGCACAGGCTTTCTGTGAAGGTAAGATATTCAGTATTTTTTTCTTGCTGTGCTATGGAGCCAATCTCTAGTTAAGTTTTTGAGTTTTGCTTGTGATTTGGTATGATAGTAGAACTTTCACCACAACATTATTTTCCTAAATTCGTCAAACACTGGCAGATAAAATGTTAGCTATATTGCAGGTGTCAGAAGTATGCAACACAACAAACCAAAAATATTTCAGTATCTTTGTTTTTAAGATCTTCTGACTTTCTCCCATGTCTGTGTTACAAACATACGCTTTTTGCATACTGCTTTTGATAGAGAAAGGATGTTGTGGGGTTCAGAATGTGCTGGCGTGTTAAAATGGCATCTCTCTTCCATTCACACACACAGACCTTTTACTCTTTATTAAGATTTTCATGTAAATGTGAGGTAAACAGACTAGGCAGCGTGGTGAGCAACTGCAGAAGGGAGAGTTAGTTAATATGACAGAAACAATGCTGCTCAGTTACCAAATACACAGGGATGGTAAAAGTTTATGATTAGGCTTTGGTGAACAGAAGGAGAAGCCAGAACTTGCTTACTTATGGGAGAGAATGTCCTTTTCTTTACATGGATATTTTTTATCATTCTGTTTGACTACACTCTAGAAATCTCTAGTGTTAAAATTTTTAGGGCAGGAGAGGCAAAAGAGCTACAAACCAAGACCCGTGTCCTTTTAGAGAGCTCTGTAGCAATGGCTGAGTAACACCTACTCCATTTATAGCTGCAGAAACTCATTAGGTTCCCTGTTACTTAGGAGAATACACCTAGCTTCAGCATGCTAAAAAGGAGATTATAGAGTTTATTGCTGTTATCTAATGGCAGAAGGGAGCAGGGAAAAAAAATCTCAGTAGAATTGTAAACTACAGAATATGCAAAGAAGACATGGAGTAAACAGTATGTTAAGCTTTTACTGTCCCATCTAACGTAAGTCTGTGTTGAGTAATTATATGGACATACAGTTCTGTATACGTAACCCTGATAAAGAGAGCATAATATTGTAACTTCACTTTGTTTTTTCATGTAAAATTTTTTTCTGAAATGCTGCATCTGCCAGCTGCTTATACCAAAAGTTCCATTTTGAAACTCTTGTGTAACTGTTGGTGCAAAGAAGAAGAAATTCAAGTAAGCATGGAATTTCAACATCGTCACTTGAGGTGTCATTTCAGTGTTGGTCTCTGGACTTGAATTGCATTGAAAAAATGAAACATGTTAAAGTCAAGAGAGCTTTTGTAGAAGGAGACAACTGTTTGCATCTGTTAGTTCATTGTCTAGTTGTTTAAATAGATTTGTTCTGTTTTAAACAGATGTATTAGTCTTCAGTTGATTGAAAAGCATACATGTTAGTTCCTACGTGCTATACTTGCCATTTAAATTAAACAACATACTACTTCAGGAAATGTCTAGGGA
>NW_009919171.1:6308-16197 GCF_000696875.1 Nestor notabilis
TCTAATCAAGCCTTAGCCTATATTTTATGAATGCAAAAATACATATTTTAGAACATTAAATATTTTAGGCGGAAGTTTGAATTAGCATTAAATATTGCTCTTAAACGCCATATAAACTAAGTGCTAGGGTAAGCATTCAGTAAATGTAAGGTAAAAAACCCTATTAATGTTGGAGCAATCAGTAACTGCTAACTGGTATTTGGATACTTACTAAGCACAAACCATTTTTTTCTGAAGACCTCTTGCTTAGTTCTTCAGTGTAGTTTTGCCAGTAATCACTTTAAGCTTAACTGATTTTCAAGTTTTGTATTTTCTTACAGTTCTAATTGGCATGCCTCTTTTAGAAATGCTTATTTTCCATTCATTTTTATCAGATTACATGTGGCAGCAGTGGGAAAACAAATTATTTCAGAATAGGTTGGAAAATAATATGATAATGTGCATGTTTTAATTCATTTTTAGCGGTCACTTTAACCTACAGGTTGAGAGTAGTCCTACATGGTTTATTTCCTATTACTGTTTTCAATATTACACTCCTAAAAATTAGAATTAGACTGGGGAAATATGATTTGCAATACCAAATAGAAACCTTAGGTAACGAGCATTTTCTTTTTCAAGTTCTTAAGGATTTTGTTAGATGTTGTAGATTGATTTTACTTCTCTATGATAGGATTTGAAGCTGACATTACTGTTTTAATGTAGGCTTCTACATTTTTATCAGCACTTGTGCAGCCACAGTGTAACTACACTAAGAGTATAAGCTCTTGGTCGTGTTTTAATATTAGAAAGGCAGCTAAATGATTGGATATCAGCATTTGTTTCTTTGGTTCCAGAGAACACAATCATCAATTTTGTAACATTGAGGAGGAAAAAAGAAAAAAAAACCCTGTTCTAGAAGGACTGTATATTCTTGCAGCATTTTACACAAATGCGGTTATGATTTCTTTAGAATATTTCAATAATTTATCTGTGTTTGCCCACCTGAATTGATTATTTTGATAGTAACCTAGAGCAAAGTTTAACAACTTGCTGGCACTGCAATAGCCTCTCTTTTCATATCACACACAGATGAAATCATGGTCACACCACGCTTAGATAGAGTAATCATTTTGTAAATACTGAAAGTCTAGGGAAGATTAAGATTTGGTTTCAGTGTTAGGATTGTTGAGATATATTGGGAAAACTTTTGTTTTAGGCTTTCTACCAACCCAGGGAGACAACACCATGGGCTTTATGTTCCGCATGGGTTTTTTATTTGGGTTTGTTGGGTTTTTTTCCCCTAGAATTGTGGTATCATGTGGGTTATTTTAAAGGAACATGTGTGAGGCAAGGCGATATTTAGCATTTCCTTCCATGACACATAGAGCTGCATCAAAAGTTGTGATGTAAATTATTACAGTGCTATCCAAAGGTTGCATCATCAAGTAGTTCAGAATTCTGTGGTGCTGTCTGCAGATACATGAAACAAAACCACATCTGAACCTGAGAATGTAGGATTGATGAATAAAGAGTACGGAGTTCCTGTGGGTGATACCTTCACTGCAGGAAAAAGTTTAGGATTATTGCATTTATTACGGCTATGTCTGCTGAGGCTCATGATCCACCAGTGATCACTGAAAATGTAGGTGATCATAGGAGTGTGTCTTCCCTTTCAGCACATTGAATTCAGTGCTCTTATAAACTGGAAGAGTTGTTGATAACCAGAACTCTGAGCTCTGTCTTTTGTTTTTTTTCTTCTCCCCAACTGTAGTAAATTTAATCCAGACTAAATTGCAGAAGTGACAACATTGTATATAATCAGGTTGACAGCACTCTGCAAATGTTATGGCTCATCAGGATTTCCTTTCTAAGCCACATAGGAAATTTTTCACTCTAAATCAACACTTTATTGAAGTATATTGAACTTTAATTTATGTTTTTGTATATTAAACTTTTGTTACCATGTACTATTTCATAGATTTGTTTTTACTCCATCTGCAAGCTCTTCCTTCCCTCTCTTCTCTTTCCAGAAAAAGGAGCTGATTGTGTCTTCCAGAGGCAACTGGAGACTGTTTCTTTCCATATAAATCCCTGGTTTGCCTCAGCATCCTCTGAGCTATCAGCTATGCTGTTCAGATGCAGGCTCAGATGGAAATACATTCAAATGTCTCTAGTTGTAAAGTTTTGTCTTCTACCTGCCATATATTCGTCAGTATTTCTAATACATGCCTCCACTGCTAGTCTGAACACAAGAAAACTTTCAGGAGTATTCATTCTTTATTTCTGTGGTGTATTATGTGGAATTATTTTTATTAAGATATAGTATGGTCAGGGAAATACTGAGGTGTTTTTTTTAGGTCTAATTTGGGAAATTATTTTAAAGAGCCTTTGGGCATGTAGGTCTCAAAGCTAAAATCTGTAGTTTTCGATTTCTGAAGAGTTGTTAAAAAACTTGCTCTTGCAAGTTCTGCTGAATACAATACGTCATTAGCGCTGCAGGTGATGTGGTGGCACTCAGCAAATAGCTGAAGACAGCACACAGGAGATGGGGGTACGATAACAGTGTAATTACTTAAGTAACACAGAGTATAACTACTACTATGTTTCCACCATGTCAGAAATGTGCGAAATACAGATGTAGAACATGTCAGCGTATATAATGAAAGCCACAGCTTGCACTGTAAAACAAGATTAAAGTACCAGCACTGATTCTTTCCTGGATTTGCAGTCTGAGTCTTGGGAAGTTGGTTGGCTCTTCACCAGCCTGTGGATGCAGTCTAAGAGATAGCATCAGTTGCTCCATGTGCAGAATTGGTCCACAGGACCTACATTAAGCCAGTCAAAATGTTTGAAAAATTACAGTTAATTACTTTTGGGTAAGAGGAATCCATTTTAACCAAATGAAGTGCAACCCACCCACATTATATTTTCCAGATAGTTTGGTGTGTGAATGCAGTAGTTTTTTAAAGGATTCCGAGTCATGTATGACTCTTACAGCAGCTTTTAATTACAAGCAGCTGGATATAAATCGCCCTTTTGTAAATTCAGCTGGGCCATAAGAATTACTTCAGATGTGAAATGTGACGCCATTTTCTCCAGAAATAAATTTTCGTTTTCAGTTTAAAATTGTAATGGCATTTTAAAGTATGCATGTCTGTCCTTTTAAAGTGGTTATGTAGGTAAATGTGTAATTCAGAGCACATTTCAGTGGAATGGCTTCTGTAATTACAGACATGCCCTATGCTGCGTATCTGGAGAAACACATGAAAAGACCAACAAAGAACAGTTATATACTGCCCTTATTGATTGACTAACAGCACATTTCATGAGTATAAATTTACAGTCCCTGCTTAAGAGGAAACAAGTGTGCTCTTCTGCCATTTTTGTGTGTTGAAGTACCCGATACCACCAGCATCCTTGGGAAGCAGCTGCAGGAGAAAGCTTGCAGGAATTCATGGGAACCAAGCTCTGGCAGGCACTGCTCTGTGAGATGCTGAGAGCAGCTGTCTCTCCCAGAGGACTGATCAAATTAATCAGTTGATAGGGAGTATCTGGCTTTGCTGAGAGGCAGCCACTCCTGGATCCGGCCCCATCACGTTCTTAGACCCATAGGAGCCAGGGGATGCTGCCTCTTGCAGGTTATGAGGGTTGTCTCTGTGCAGGAATTGAGAGTTCCTTAGTTTCTGAAGTTGGCAAAAGTTTGTGCCTAGTACAAAGGCAAGATTATACTGATAATGTTGGGTAGTGTGTTGTGCTTTATGAATGATATGTCCACTATTTACAACATGGTAGAACAGAAACTATGACTTGGCTATCTAAGCTAAAATACTAAGCTAAACTAAACATGATTTAGCAAATGCTGTGGCTTGGGAGAAAAGCAGGTAGCCCTCCCTTGAAGACCTGAGGGCTGGCTTTGGGTGCTGGATCACCACTCCACTTGTGAAATCCCCCCTCTCCGTGTTCTCACTCATCACAGACACCTTCCTGGCTGTCAGCTGCATGTAGTTCACATTTACTCTTCAGCTTTCTCCACAGTCTACCTTCTCTCTGCATCCTCATAACCAGATTTTCATTCTGTGCCTTTGTCTCTCAGGCTGTGATCATGGAAAGGGCATGAGGAATGAGGGGGTGCGCGTGGGAATTTCGCTTGGTAACAGACATTTTAATTAGTTTGTATATCTAGCTCTGCCTAATGCATGTGTTCAGGCGGCAGTTGTATGCATGTAATGGTATTGCTTCATACGATTCATGGAGAATTCTATGTAAGCTAAGGATTTGTGGTTTAGGTTTGGGTTGTTGGTTTGGTTTTTTTTTTTTCTGTTAGAAGGTTTTATATCCAGAAGGCTCATGGATGTTCCAATGGCTTTGCTTCTACTAGAGCTTCTAGTTTTTATCTTTTAATTTCCTGTTAATGCAATAGTGAACTGAAATACTGTGTTTTTCTTTTATAATTCTCCTTAACGATTTAGAAAAATTTGTCTATCAAAACAGTAGAATTTTCGCATATAGGAAGAAAGTGCACACAGATCATTAGAGATGTGCCTCAGGCTATGGAATTGGGAGCTATGATTTGCCTTTAAATCCCACGGAGATCTGCTTGAAGAAGGAAACTACAGTGTAATGTCCCTTCATAAGTGCTAAATATTTACACTTAATTAAATACTACCATTCAGCCTTCTGGGTTTAGCAGTACAAAAAAATCAGACATTTAGACACATTGTCAGAACTCCAGAATAAAGAGTGAATTTGTGGTATTTGCTTTGCCGTTTCTCTTGATGTTCAGACTAAATAGGATTTGCAAATAAGGGTAGCTGAGCAAGGAGAAAATACTCTTTGAAGTAAGCAATTGCCTCGTATGCTACCTGCTGCTGTTAAGTTGACCAAAATGTCAGTTGAGACATGCTAAGTTTAAAAAAAAAAAATAAGTAAAAAAAATAACAACAATAGAACTGCAGCTTCATGCAGCTGGATTATTTTCACGTTGTAGGAAAAATCTAAGTCTCAGATTTGGGACTAATTAATAGAATCACATGGATTAGTAGGTAAATACTTATACTAAAAGTTTTGGTGAACCTTGTGGAAGAAAAGAGAAAACTGTTGCTAGTGCATATTTTATTGGAATGGTGATGTGGCACTTGCTGGAAATCAGCATCTGCCAACTTTCTTCCTGATTTTGTACTTGGTTGTGAAGTTACAGCAGTCCTTACACGAGTATCTTCTTTCCCCCCATAATGTTTATACTTCTGGAAAAGATTGCTTCACATCAGCAACGATAGTTGCTTATAAGTTAATATTAAAGAACATGTTGGCCACACAAGACTTCAGTTAAAGAAAAAAAAACAACCAAACAAACAAGTGTTTGTGGGATGTACTCACTGCAGATTACTTGTACTTCAAATTTTACCAAATAGCCAGATATAATAACAGTTCTTCCTCAAGAATTGTTTCTTTTGACTGGCAGTCGGCAGATTAGTTTTACTATCAGACAATAGAACTACTCCTAAGGCAATTCCTCCATTTGTCCATCATTTTCCATGTAATTAGCACTTCTAAAAATGTATTTACAGTAAAGATGTTAAAAGGTGATTTGAAAATAAATTTTTTTTTTGTAGTTCAGGTGGGCTTAATGGTATGTATTTCTACAATCCATTGAATTTCTGGTGGAGCTTTCATAAAGCAGTTTATTAACGGTCCTTTTATATATTCTTCTTGCTCTCTGGCTTGTGTGCCACTGATTTACTTGCCAGTTACTCTTCACCTCCACCTTCACCACCACCACCATGTTATATTGATGAAAACCGCAGTTACTTGTGTTCTTGGCCAAACAGGAACATCTGTTTTCTGTTACTCTTAGCCTGCTGCTAATGGGTTTCCACAAACTGGCTTTGGAACAGGTGCCTGGCAGCAAAGCTGTAAGGTTTTTTTACCTTTATATTTGCTTGCTGTTTCTTTACACTTCTTGGGGCGGATTGAAAAGGAAAACCTACCATTTGTGGAAAGGAAACTCTACCATTGTGTGCAACGTGTTGCTAAAGGAATTTCTGGCTCACTGGCACTATAGGTTTCACTTTTGATTTTGATGAGCATTGTCTAAGGGATCACCTGTTTTCTTCAGCTGATGCAGCAAGGGAAGTTTTGTACTGCAAAGTTGTAATTTTTCTTTTTTTAATTTTATTCTGTAGTCTGCCATCTTCAACTTTCAGAGTCTACTGACTGTAATCTTGCTGCTTATATGCACCTGTGCCTATATCAGATCCTTGGCTCCCAGCTTACTGGACAAAAATAAAACTGGGTATGTAGTCTCTTCTTTTTGCAAATATAAAAGCTGTTCATTTGTAACTGCAGTGTTTTAGTATCCTCTAATGGTGTGTGATAATGTAAATCCTACTTTGAAAAATTACTCTCTTTTTAAAAAATAAAAATCTTCATTTTGTACCTTACAGTAGAATGCAATAAGGTATTTGCAAGCACTTAGTTGCAATTTTATGGTAAAAATTTATTAACTCTATTTAAAAAGCCAGCTAATCCTGTTTATTAGTTATTTTCTGGATTTCCAACTTTCTCATTAGATGCTTATTAAAAATACAGAAATGAGTGACAGAAAGAAAACATTTCCTTACATGTGGCTATTGCTGTAATGATTTATTTTTTTATTCTAAAGGTGGGTAAGAAAATGTTAAAAGCAGAAGCTGGATTTTTGTTTGCTTTCAAAATAGGAATTTTGGAGGTACAAGTTTGAAACACATCTTTAGCAATAATCTGTAACTGCAAAATTAAATGTATTTTAAAGGAAGCAACACTATCCTTGTATGGTCTTTTTAAGTCATTGGTTTGTATTCACCAAGATAAAGAAATTTGTAGAATTTTTGAAAGCTAACTTGGGGTTTTTTTGTCCTTTGGTCACAGTAACTTCAGGTCTCACTTTTATTCCTAAACACATGTTCCTAAGTGACCAGTGTTGTTCCCTTTTGTGTTCCCATTCTCCCAGAATGTGCTCTGTGTTGCAGCGCCAATAGTGCTGCAAAACAGTTCTGTACCCAGCTCAACAGCATGTTTTTTGAGGTGGTGAGAAATGGGGACAGCTACAGAGCCAGATCTGTGCCTCACTTAATGCTGTTAATACCCTTAATTCACCTTTTGGTTTACCAGTTTTCTTTGTGCTAAAAAGAATATGACTGTATGTTGGGTGCAATGAGCAATATGCAGAACTGTGATTTAAATGCTGTGAGTTTGAAGTAACAATTGAACAATTTTGACCTAGAAACCACTATGGCCGTGCTTCGCATTTCAGTAATACTGTCACCTAAAGATAATACGAAAGAGAAAATAATTACATAAGCAGGAATAATTCTAGCTGGTGATGTTCTAGGTGGAAAAAATCAGACAGGCTTTTGGGCACTGGGTGTTCGACTTGTCTGCTTTTTCCATTAGATAATTTGCTGTGAAAGAAAATATTTTTTTCCCTAAGTATCTTCTGTCACTTCTGCATTTAATTTTCAGAAAAAGTGTCAAGTTTTAAGTAGATTCTTCTCACCAAAATCTTTCAGTGTTTGTCTTCTGAAAACCTTTGTTGTAATTAACCTTGGGAGCTGCTGTTTTATCACATGGGTTTTCTTTCAGCAGTGTAAGATACCCAAAGTATGCTAGCTTTTTGTTTTTTCTTCAGTTTGGAGTTCTAACATGAAAATGCTTGTGTCCTTTCATATGAGGCTGTGACATTGTCACTGACATGAGAGATTTCTTTTGATGAAATATGGAAAGAAAGGATGACTTCATGAAGGACTGGGGGGTGGGGAGGGATGCAAGGGGAATTTGAGTGTCTGCTAGTGGAAGATAACACAATAGTCAATGAGGTATACACAGTAAGAAGTAAGAATATTTATTTTACTGATTAAAATTTTAGTGCTGTTCTTGGCAAGGAGTATTTCCTTTAATCTGGAGCTACTCTGTTTATTCTCGAGGCAAATCTGTCTGGAATACAATAGAACTCTCTTCATAAAATGTTTTCAAAGGGTGCTGACAGTGGAGGAGTTGGGCGTTTGATCTGTAGGTTTGTATTTGTAGAGATGTTGGACATACTGTTTTGGTTTTTATATACAGCTTGTAGAGTACTTTGTACTGGAGAATAAAACATTGGCCTGGAAGCAATGAAATTTGTTTCCTGGTTGGTGGATGTTTACATGGAGCCCATATGCTGTTAAGCCCTGTTCCTCTTCACTAACATTCCATGCTCAAATTGAAATGTCTAGACATACTGGATAAAACACATTCTAGTGATATTTCATTTTACCACAGAGATGATCTTTCCTCATTATTCCTGCTCCAAATTAAAGGCATAAAAAAGTAGTGATAAAATATTCAAGTGACAAGATAAATGTTGATAGTTATTCACTGTATTTCAAATTAAGTGGTAACTTTGGTGAAGATTTAAATCCATTGATAGTAAACATGTTTCTGTTGGTTGGGAAACTGTGTTTCAAAGTGATGTCACCCATCCTCATAACACAGTATTTCATCCGGTTGACTTCTACCAAAATGTGTCTTTTCCTATCAAGTCAACAGAATTTTAGACTTTCATTTTCCCTGACGCATCTGAGTGTTTCCATGCACTTTGTCCTGAGCATATCGTTTAAGGTTGGGAAAACAAGTTGAGATTGGCCGTTTCATTCTACTAGAGGAAAATGCATACCACAACATAATATCGTCTCCCTGCTAAGCAGAAAGATGTGTTAGCTTATATGCAGCAGAGATTTCCTTTGACTTGCCATAAGCATTGCAGTAGGGTGCCTCTCACACTCCCTCCTGCAGTGGCAGTGGGATTGTCCTGGTAAACACATGGTAATTGCATTTTGCAGCATTCCCAGTCTAGCATTGAAGTCTAAAGCCCCACTAAACCTTTCTCATCTTACTGGGTTTCATTTCTTTGTGTTTTTTGTTGTCCCAAACCCAACACCACTCTCACGATCAGTACTTTTAACATTGATGCTGAAAGCCAGGAATATGCAGCAGCTCATACATATTTGACTTACGGCTGCCAGAAAACAGCAGGCATGCATGCCAGATTGACATATTTCACCTGCATCAAAGCAAGGATGAGGATGAACATGATGAGAATAAGGAAGAGTGCAATAACTTTGAGTAGTTGCTTTGGGAGGAATTATTTTGGAGCATTCATTCAAGGCAGCATCATTTCTATAATAATCAAACAGGTTTTGACTTGAAGAGATGCGTGTGTTGGACCTGAGGTTAACAGTAATGGAAAAGTCCAGGGGAGCAGAAGGCCTGCGCAGGTTTTTCTTCCAGTGCAAGTTCCCCATCTCATCCAGAGGCTGTGGTTATAGCTGCTCAGGAGGCCCAGATTTCAATTTGCTTTTGCTCAGCAGCAAACTGTGTAGATACACAGATGTACTGAGCTGTTTCAATAGCAGCACAAGTCTCTTAAAAGGGTACTGTTGTGATCTGTTGGAAGGCTTGTCAGTCCTCAAGTCAGTGGTGACTTTAAGATCATAAATTGTTAACTGCAGTAAGGGTAGCTGATGAAAGCCATATTCTAACTGTTTTGCACCTCCCACATCAGAAAGGAAAATTCGTATTTTTGCCAAGAAGCAGTTTTTCTGAGGGTAGGAACAAGGTATGTTACTTCAGTTATAACCTCACACAGTTAAACACAATCAAAAAAACCCCAAGAAGGCAAAGAAATACCCTTACTGAGATTGAGAGGCAAAATCAGCAGATTTATAGACTGCCTGAAGGAGTTAATATTCTTTCTCCCAGGTAAGATTTTTCAAGTATGTGTAAGAACACAATCTTCTTGTCTCCCACACGACCTCCTTGTCTCTAAATTGGAGAGACATCTATTTGATGGGTGGACTACTCGGGGGATGAAGAACTGGCTGGATGGCTGCACACA
>NW_009919172.1:0-1952 GCF_000696875.1 Nestor notabilis
GGGGGAGAAAAGGTGGGAAGAAGGGGGGAAGGAAGGATGGGAGGGAGCGGAGGAGGGAGCAAGCTGACTGTGAGGCTGGCCATGGTACAGGGGAGCAGCACTGGTCATGGGCTTCCTGGCTGCACCCCCAAGGCCCTGCCTGCTTCCACCCTGCCCCATCATGGGATGTGGCCAATGCTGGTAGCAGGAGCTTGGAACAGAGCTCAGCCTCTCACCTTGCTGTGCCTGCATCCCTTTGGGGAGTGGGGAGGAAGGGCGGGATAAGTCAAATGTCAAATCCCCTTGAAGGGGGATCTATGTCTGGGGGCATAGAATGAATCCTTCCTGGCTTTATCTATCACAGCAGCTGTTTAGGACTTCATTGGGGATACTGTGGGGGCTAAGTGTCTGTATGAGCTCCGAAAACAATCAGATGAGTTCATGGAGTGAAAAAAATCCACTACAGACCATGAAGCACACTGTTACTGGGTTCAAGCCCGAGCCACAGATCCCCGTTGACAGCGCGGGAAGTGCCCCCACACCTGCCCTGGGTGTCTGCTCTTCCCCTGGCACGTGGGCAGGGTGGGAGTGGGGTGGGCAGAGCTGCAGTCCAGCGCAGGGCACTGGTTTCCGGGGTTTGGAGCCTGAACTGAAAAACTCATTGGCTTTAGATCACAGCTGATGGGTTATAAGATACTAAAGCAGCCCCGAGTTTGCTCCATGTGTGACACCAGAGGGAGGAGATGAGCATTCGTGATGGGTGTGAGATGCATCAGGAGAGCGGTGCCTGCAGTGGCCAAGTGCGGGCAGCAGCCGGGTACTGGGTGCAGGGGATTCCTGGGCCACACTCACCCCTGCTCCTGCGAATGCACTCATGAGCCCACAGCACTTTCCCTCCATCCTCACACACATCCCAGTCTACATCCCAGAGTCTTCATGCGCATTTATACCCATCCATTTATCCTTGTGCCACTAGTCTGAAGGGCTCTTCTGCCTTTGCAGTTTGTTCCCAATGCATGCACATCACTGCCGCCGCAGATGTTTTCCTGGGCTCTGCTTCCAAGAAAATCAGCCCCCCCATCTCCTCTCCACCCCATCCTCCCTCCTTCCTTGCTCTGAAATGGTGCCAGCTAGAGCTAATCTCCCCCAAACACAAATGATAAGAACCATTGGCCATGGAGGAAACACGGGTGTGAACTGTCGCCTGCCTGCCTGCGCCACCTCTTGAACCTACTGGAGGCACCTCAGGCCCCCTTACTTGCCTCATCTTCCTCACATCCTCATCTTCCTTGCCCTTATTGTCTTGCCTTCATCTTTTGGGGCACACAGGGCTTGCCATGGGCTGCTGGGCCCTGCGTGCCTTCCTTCCCTGACTGTCAGCTCCTGCTGCCAGTGCTTGCATCAGTGCCAGGCACTGATCCCCATGGTTCTACCAAGTGTTCCCCCCTTTCCAGGATTCAGAGTCACCTGGTCCCCTTGCAGCACTGGGACCAGCACAGCACATGCGCAGGAGAGAGAGCTGGGGCAGGAGAGCTCCGGGGTCTGTGTGCAAAGGGATGTGACTGCGGTTCAGGGAGCAGGGGGTGAAGAGGACACACACTTTGGGGTACACTGGTTTGGGGTGCGCTGAGGCACACACTTCGGGTACACTGGTTTGAGGTGCACTGAGGGAACAAGAGCAGAAGGTACAGTGGGTCAGCATGGCTGTATGTACAGGGGCCACGCTGGGTGGCAGGGTGTGTGTAGGGGCAGCATGTGTGAGCAAGGACGGTGCATGTGCAGGGGCTGTGTTAGACGGCAGTGTGCATACGGGACAGCTCACACGTGTGTGTGGAGGCTGTGTTGGATGGGTCAGTCTGTACATACAGGTGCTCGCAGGTCCCTGTGTGGGTGCTGGGGTGCTGGGCAGGCTCAGTCTGTGGGGCACAGACACTACTGAAGACAGCCCCACATTGCTGTCCGCACCACCCTCT
>NW_009919173.1:0-24091 GCF_000696875.1 Nestor notabilis
ACATATTGCCAAATGGCATAGTCTGCATGTTGAAGAAAGGGTTTTGCTTAATTTTTCTTGTTGGAGAAAACTGCGTCAATGTTCTTCAGTTTGAGCTGGAGAGAGAAGGTCAGGGTCTGGAGGGAGTGAATTGGGGTGTGGAGAAGGTGCAGGTGGAAAGGAGATCATCCTCCTGGAGCTCTACTGATGCTTCCCTGAATAGACACATCCGAAAGAAGTCAAAAAGCACTGATGCTAGCCAAACTGGGAGAGATAACTGTGAATTTGCACGTTATCTCTTTGGGAAGACATGGAAAGCCTGTGCTTAGGGAACTGGAAAAGGCGGTTTGTGTGGCAGCATGCTGGCTTTCCCTGGATGCACTCAAAAAAAGAACATGGGCAGCGCTGGGAAAGGGTGAATGTAGGGTGTGTGGATGGGGAACCTGGTGTTGAGAACTGTTGGAAGAGAAATGTATGTTGTGTGCGAAATGGTTCGTTTCGCACTTTGCAGTGAATGATTTGTGCTATGTCTGCAGTGGGTCTCCACCACCAAGAGCTGCGTAGGAGGTGGCAGTCTGGGCATTTGTGCGAGGCTGGGGCTAATCAGTCCCCAAGGAGCCCAGATGGGGAGTGTGGTGGTGTGGCCAGGCCCAGTCACCACCCAGGGGCTGCTTGTGGGGTCTTGGAGGCCAGCTCAGAGCAAACTGTACCCTCACCTTCACTTACTGTCCCTTAAACACAGCCAGTATGGGAATACAGTGTGGAGGTGTCAAAGCTGAGCATCACAAGGAGCTTCACCTGTGAGAGTTTGTGTGCTTGTGTTGAGAGAAAGCAGCTGATGTGCTTTCAGACTTGAGCTGTCCCTGGAGGCAGTTTAGCTGTGTCTCAGCTAACAAGCCCAGGCAGGTTGGAGCTGATGTCTGCAAAATATACACCAAAACAAACAAACAAACAAAATTAGCGAATTGAAGCTTTACTACCGTCTTTAGTATAGAGCTTATACCAAAGGAGCCTATGTAAAGGACATACAGAGAATCAGGCTGCACAGTAGAAAGTGGCATGTTTGGGAACCACAGGTGTGGATGGGGGATGTAAAAGCGGGAAGGGACAATATTAATCTCTTATCCATATTAAAAATTTAGAATGTGTCTAAGTTTTTATAAACATAAACATTTAATTTCTGAATTTCTTTGCATGTTCCTGTCCTTTCTTTTTCTATTTGTATCTCATCTATCTTGCCTATCTTGTTATCTTGCTGACTTTTTAGAAGGGGAGTTTTGCATTCATTGCTGACTTTAAGAATCTTTAGAAAAGAAGTGCATGTTAGTCTGATTTAACCTCTAATGTTCATATACAAATAAAAAACACAAGGCTAAATAGTGGTTACACCTGGCTGAGTCTTTGAAAGAAGTCCAGCCAGCATCACAGAAATATGCTGCTACTAAGAACAGCAATGTTTAAAATCAAAACTGTAGCTGTCTGTTCAGCTATGCCTGTTAAAATTTGTCAATTTCTGTGTGAAACTGAAGAGTGTAAAATCCCACATCTAATCATGAGATCTATTTCAATGAACAAAAGTGTGAACAGAAAATGGAACATTATTTTCTGCACAAGATCTAGGTTTCACATGCTAAACAACATAAATCAAGGAAATGAGTTGGGGAATTCCATGTGCAGTTGCATAAGGCTACAATATAAAGCGATCCATCTATTTCCAGTTGTGGAAGCCATTCATGCCAGTTGTCTCATGTGATGACTAAAATTTCATTAATTTCGCTACTTGAAATTGAATGTTTTTGTAATCTGTGGTCTGTAATGCTGGGAGAACGTTTATAGCATCGTGACATAAGGTGAAGTACCACAATTCCTGCTTAAATAACAGAACAAAAGGACACGAGGTGAGTGGTTTGGATAAGTAGTGTGAGGTAATACTAAATGCTGAAGATCATAGGATATGCAAGATCTAACTTATCCCTAATTGTTCATATCAAGATCTGAATGTCTTCCTAATGCATCCATTCTTCACATAGGAAGTGTAATTTTTTTTTGTGGGCTGTATGTAGATTCCATGGAAACATGTTTCTGCTCTTGTTTTTCTTCAGTGTTTTGTTTGCTAGTTTGGTATAGCTGTCTCTGCCAGGGTGTTGTTACCTACCCTGCTAGAAGAGTGGCAGCACTTGTGTGAATGATATAAAAAAATGATAGCATACATTAATATGTAATGTTTTGTGTAAAATTTATAGATAAGGAACAACATACAAAGTGATCCTCCAGGTGATACTCTAATGCTGAGATTCACCCATGTATAGGAATGTGAAATTCAGGTCCTTTATATCAGGAATCAAGGTACAGCTGGTACAGTTGGGATTATTTACTATTTAGGACAGTAGTTTAGCTCCTAAAGATTGCTCTGTATCTCCAGCAATATAAAATGAAGAGACTGCATTTGATTAAATTAATTTATATTGTATTTGATTAATTTTTTTTTTTTAAATTTTAAGTAGATGAAGTTATTGTTCTAAAATTGCTGGTATTTAACTTGCATCTCTAAATATAGTGACACACTGAGTCATTATACATGAGCCTTACATTAACTGTATAACATGCCTTTCATTAAACAGGCAGACTGTGTGTATAGCAGGCCAGGATTAATTTATTTTCAGTGGACTCTGTGAAACTTTTATCAACATCTTTCTAGCTTTAATGGCCATCTAAATGAGATTATTGACAGCACCTGTTAAAGGATTGTCACTCTCACCTCTTATATAACGTGTTAATATCTTAAAATTCATGTCATATGCATACTGTTGGGCTTTGCAAAAGCAGAGAGAGCTGTCAAAGTATTTCTTATCTTTGTAAAGGAAAAGGACAAAAAGAAAGAAAGGCATTTCCCATATGCCTCTCCAGTAAAAAAACCCCAACTTTCAGACTCTCACTGAACTCTGCATAAATACATATAAACAAAATGTAAAGAGTCAATTTTTAAGAGTGTCTTCATGCTTCTTGAATACTCTGTTGGACATGCCAGGGTAATTAATAAGATAAATTCTATTCAGAAGAAAATAATTGATGCTATATGCTGGTTAGTTAGCTTTATGTTGGTCAAAATAGGTCAAAGTGGAGCTCAGAGTAGAAGAAGTTTTTCTGCCTATGTCCTGATGTACTATATTTACAAGTCTCTTGAAAGTTGCAGTAATATGTAGTATTTCAATGCTCTTAAAAAAAAAAAAAAAAAAAAAAGAATTAACTCGTAACATGTAGCTTGGCAATGTATTGCATGAGTGTGTGGTAGACTTTTTCTGAACGCTTCTCATGAGTTTCGCATCACTGAGTCTCCAGTGTTCTGTCATCCCCATGCACAGCCTGTCAGAGTACCTCTATGCCCACCATCAGTTGACTAAACAACTAATAAAAAAGTAAAATAAAATTTAAAAATTATGGAGGAGCTGATGATACAATTTTGTAGCTAAGGTGCAGTTGACAAGGACATGCTGTGTCTGTTGATCTGTCTGCAAGCGGGATGTACTCTGTGGCTTTGACCCACAATTGCAGCTCAGAACATGCTCCTTGAAAGTCAGCGTTAAAATGCTTTTAAGCAACTTCTCTGTTCCTCTGCTCCTGAAATCTGTCATCACCAAGCTGTTGTCTGGTATCTTCTAGGTTGCTGTAAACTGTACTGGCCATGAAACTTCTCTGCAAAGTTATTAGAGGGCCTCCTATGAAGACATTTCATTGGCATGTTGTCTCTGGCTACAGTAATCACATCATTAGGTTCATGTGTTTCTGTCTGATGCCGCAATATGCTGTGGTGACCTTCCACTGACATAGCATTGTATTGCACTGGTAGATGCAGCACTGAGCCACCCAGCTGCAAAGCCAAAATCGCTTCTGCATGGTGCTGCTTTTTTCTCATTTAGGTTGAACAGAGTTTGAGGTAGGATGTAGATTTGTTGTGAGTGTCAAATGAGTATGGGTGAAGTGTAGAAGTGACTGATAACTGTTCATCCTGAACTTTTCTTCTTGTGTTGCAGAAAAGCTGAAGTTAAAAAGCACACTTCTCTAAGACATCATTAGAAGAATAAATTGAGGAAGCAAAGGTAGCAATAGTGGTCCAAACAAGACTGTTTCATCCTTTCCTGATCAAGGTTTCTAAGAAAATTCAAGGTAGAAATATGAGAGTCTAACTCTGCTGCTTTTACTGAAGTGTGGTACACTTTGCATCTTCAGGTGCTTTGCCCAGTCTGGGGCTGTAATTTGTATTTTGGAGATACTCCTTTATCCACTGAGGGGGCCTGTCCCAACCCAAGTGAACAAAGGGCCTCAGATACCCTGCAGAGTATGCCAGGGTGCTCTGAAGCCTCAATGTAACTTGTTTCATCAAAAGTATACACTATTATTGCTAGCAAGCCTGATTTAGTTATGTTATTCTGTATCTTTAGTGGAAAAGTTAGTAAGCAGTAGCACAGGCAGTATGAATGACTTCTCTACACATGGGAAGATAGTGCAGCACTGACAGTCGGAGGCTGGGAGGTATTTTTTTCTGAGCACTTGCTTATAGGCTGTTGGGATTTGTGATGTGGTTATTCAGTGACAAAATGTGGTTGCCCCTGTTTTTGCTCTGTGGTCTTACTTGTCAGGTATGATTGTCTAAAGGCTCTTTTCTGTGTGTTCATTATTTTGGTTTTGGAGTATGAGCCAGCAATTCCCATTTTTGTCTATAGCTTAGCCTTGTTTTAAATATAGAGTAAACGTAAGAGGACTCTGAGATCATTAGTCAATGCTTTGAATCAAAATTGAAATGGTTTGATTATGTATTTCAATTTCAAATAGTATAATAATGTTTTACCATACTGTGAGATATTCTTATGATTTGAAAAATCAGTGGTCTGTATCATCATTAATGGTCTGCCTTCAGGCACAGCTCGGTTTTCCAGATAATGTGTTTCATTCCTGGTTCCCTTTTAAATTGAAGTTACAAAGTAGCCTAAAGTAACTAGAAATTCCTTGCGTGTTAGCTGCTGTTTTTTTTGGGTCAGGTCGCAGAGTATGCTTAGATGTATATTTATGTATCAGTTTATTATAATAGCTAACTCCTATTTTGCAACTGAGTTGCTATAGAGTAAAGAGAATGGCCTGCTTGCTGAGAATAGCATATCCTGAAAAACTGGTGTCTGGCTTGTAGTGTTGATTTCAAGTTTTGCTACTTGGTGCAGGATTTGATGATATTCTGAGTGCTTAAGGTGGAAAGCAGCAGGTAGATAAAGCACCTATGTGAGCAGGTCTATCCCCGTGTATATTTCTATGAAGGAGCAATATCTTTTTTATTTATTTTTTTTATTGGTAGTCCATTACATATGGTCAGAACAGCATAAGAGCGTGTGCTATAGATTGAGTAATCTGGCATTTTATATATTCAGTGGTAGAACCGCAGTTCTGATTTTCCTGTGGGCTAACCTGGTATTTCAGGCAGATTTGCCATCGGTTGCAAAAAATATTTCAGAAGAAGGTAAGGATTCGCTTCCATTGCTGCAAGTTTCAACATCATACTTGTCTACTTTTTTATAAAGCCTGAAACTGTTTGTGGGTAGTCATATCTGCACTGCATTTTTCTGTTGTGCAAAAAATACTTAGGTTCAATGCTGATGAAGTTTGTCATGAAATATGTGTCTGCAAATCAGGTTATCTTGATCTTTTTAAGCGTTCATGCTTCAGCTTCTGACTCAGTTCTTGCAGTGTTTTCCAAATGGGCAACTGCCAAGTGAAGCTTTAACCTAACTGGTAACTTACACGAATAATACTTCCGAAATAGCTCTCTCCAATTTCACAAGTATTACCAAAGAGCTTGAAATTGTTCCCGTGTCTAGGAAACATGTTTCAAAATACATTAAAGCTTTTAAAATAGAGGGATCATCTGCCAAGAGATCCCGAATAGTGTACCTGATAGGTGGTTCGTTCAGTTTGTATTATTGTATCTCATCTAAATTTAGCCTCCTTATCATATGAACAACTTGTTCACTGTTAAAGCCATTAAATTAAGGAAAACAAATTGTTATTCATGTAATTTATTCATCGAGTCATTCATCAAGCTGATTTTAAATAGTGTCTGTTGACCCACATTTTGGACCTGCCATATGCATAGGAAATGCATGATTTTACATCCTTCACAAATGCCAGTCATATGGGTAGTTAGTTTCTTGCAGATTTCTTTTTGGAGGAAGCCAGCAACATACACTGTACTCTAGCTCTGTGTGCTGAACCTTTGCTGTGGACTTTTGTAATTTCCTCAATACAGCTGTCTACCTGAGGAGCCTTAGCATAATTCAGTTCAATGTAAGACTGTTTTTGACCTGTAAGTGCTAGAGCGTTGCACATACAAGACTGAAATTGCAGTAACTCCAGTTGAGCAAGTTTTGTCACGTTGCATTTTATATATTATACTACTAAAATGAGCTTATAAAAATCTATGAGGATTGATATTTTCTAAATAATGCTTCTAAGATAGTGCCAGGAATGAATTCGCAAATAGGAAACTATTTCTATGGGTTGTAGTAAACGCCTAAGTACTAACTCATTCAAAACCATCAACGTAGCTTTACATCAGCATCAAGCATTCACGTTAGATTTTATCTTACTGAAGGGCTTGCAATGGCTAGTTATAAAATCTAGCTGTTGCCAGTCTTTCTGGTGATGGTTGAAATGCCCAAACCTAATTCCTGCTACCGCAGACCTGGATACAACAATGCCATTGTGTTCAATTTGATGTTCAGATTTAAGCAAGCTCAGCAATGCACCTCTCTCTCATCTTGTACATGTCTACTAAGGAATTATTTGTATGCCTGATAAACTGTGTCCTGTGCAGGAAGGAGTTAACCGTGTCTCCTGGAGCCTGGCTAAAGCCCTTCCTGTACCTCAACCTTTGCCAGTAATACCAAACTAGTAGCGAACTTAATCACTGATGGAAATATTAAGAAGGAAATATGCAGGTTTTAGAGTGCATCAGCCTTTATGGAAAAACTTAGGGTTTGACAGAGAAAACCTAAAAGATGCCTTTGAACACTTCTGCACTAGGGACCTGCAGAGAGGGCTGGGATTTTTTTTTATAGCATGAGAAAGGTGTTCAGCTCTAATTCTGTGAATGGGATTTTCACTATGTCTCCAAGAAAGTAATTTGCTTGCAAATCTGCAGTGAGTGTAACTTGCAGTTCTCCCATGAATCAGAGTAATACAAAATTAATAATGCATATACTGTAGTATGTACCTAGGGACATACTTTTGAGACATTTCAGCTTTAAAAAGAAGTGTTTAAAGTTTCAAGTGTCATGTACTTCAATTTTAATACACTACTCTCATTTCTATTACAGGCATTCAGATGTTTCTGTTGCTAGCAGCTCTCAGTGGGACTTTCACAGTTTGCACACTTCCTTATGCCTAGAGTGACCTTCAACAAGGCAACTTTTCTTCCGAGTTTTGTTTTTAGTTAATTGCAACAAAAAAGTAACATAGTTGATATTGTTTCATACTATATGTTTGTTCTGTTTTGTTTCATAAACTTAGGAAACTGTAACAAAGTAGCCAACGTGTTCTACCTTCCCTTGAAATGTGGAGTTTCTGTGTTGTGCTAGAGTGTTCCGTTTTCCCTAAGGCATGAACAGAGTTTCTACTGCCTAGTCTGTTTATCAGATTGGTAGAGGAATGGAGAAAGGTAACAAAGAGTAGCAGAAGTCAGTTGCTTCAACACCATTAGTTGCTTCTCAACAGAGAGAAACACTGTGAGTTAGTTTTAGTTGGGTTTTTTAACTGAAACTAGACTTTTCTTTTAAAGTCATCTTTTATTTTCTTCAGTGATCCTGGGAGATGTGCATGTGCAAAGGATATATAGGACAGGCTGTTGATTTGCATGAGAGAAAGGCATGATGATTTTCTTTGTATTGTCTATGTGAGCTCACAGAGTTAAAATTAATAATAAAAAAAATTGTAAATTATATTCTTTGATTATATGTTTGCAGAGGAATGTGACATATCAAAGAATTATCTGTCTTGATCTGTATTGAATGGAATATGTTCTCAATCCAGTTGGTTTCAAAACTTTAATTATTGGATATTTTGTTTGATCTGGAACTTCTTGATTTCTAAAATTACATGTATAGGTCTGTGTAGCCTATTGAAATAAGACCTAGACATTTATGACATTAAATATTCTGTTCTATTTTGTGTCTCGTGAAGGCTCTACTGAAGTGTTTGGTACATATTTATCTGGAAAAGTATGTCTAAAGTGCCCCAGATAAAGAAGAGAAGACAGGTTATCTATAAGTTGTAATAGATGGCTACTTAATTCTGGGACATGGGTAATGGAAATCTGATCAATTCTTTAAAAAGAACTTAGAAGCTCACAATTTCATTTATAGATGAATCCATTGCTCCTAAAATGGAACAATTTATGTTTCAGTCTGTGGAAATAGAAAGGGAAGACAAGAATATTGCTATATGGACTTCAGTTTCTTAATTTATTTTATATGAAATAATATAGGTTCCAACTATGTCCACTGTATCCATTTAGGTATGTGAAACAGCTGGTGAAACTTGGAAGTTTGTTATGAGGTGATAGCTAGTACCACAGTGAGGGAAGCTGGCGCTTTCTTTGCTGTCTTTTTTATCTGCTATTACCAAAAAACAAAAAAAACAAAACAAAAAAAAGGGTAGTGCAGCACTTGTTTTTCAGTTTCTTGCTTCATACATCAGTAAGTCGCACAAAGGCTTAGCAGGAAGAGGCATCTCCTTGGTCAGCAGTGTAAAAACAGGAAGGAGGAAGTCTATTGCAAATCTGGGTTTACTGATTATCAGTTCATGTTTCACTGCAGAGGATGTCCATTAACAGCCATCAGCGTGATCCATTGCTTATCCAGCATGAACAATGACTGCTGTAGTGCTGCTACTACAGAATATGGACCCTGCTTATAGGAAGTAATGTTAACTAACAAACTGTACTCGGCCCTTTCCTGCTCGTAGTAACAGGATACTATTAGTGAGAACAATTCACAGAAATTGCACATCCAGGAAAACCAGGCAAGCAAAGCATAACAGCTAAACGAAGATTAATAAAATCTTTTCTCGAATTAGACCTACGTTGAGTTCTGCATTGTTCTGGCAGGTAATGTGATTTTTAAATAGAACAGTGAGGTGTAGTTATGAAAAAGGATGGCAGAACTGGACCCTAAGTAGTGCCTGGCATAGAAAGGCTACTTAGGTTTTAAGAAATGTGCTTATTACCATAACTCCAGTTGAATTACAGGAAACACCTGGACAATATTTTATAAAGCCTTTTAGGGTGTATGCAGCAACCTATATGAAATTACCCCATGGAAAAATCCCTACAAAGTTTGGAGTTTGTGTAAACAGAAAATATCTTTGTATATTGTAAGACAAAGGAAGTTTCTGCAGTGTTTCCTGTGAAATTGCAGCTTAAATGGAGTTTGTGATACAGTATCGTGGTTAGGGATGCCATGGTTATAGTCACAATGACAGGTCTGTTTTATGGGCAGAATCTTAATTTGCATGGTTGGTGTTGTGACTTTGAATTGATCCCACTGAATTCGTTATGCAAATTTGAATTGTAAATATTATTTTATTTAATAACTATGGTTTGGTGTTTTGGTTTGGTTTGTTTTTTTGGTTTTTTTTTTGGTTTTTTTAATCACATGAGAAATGGAGGGAGAGGGCAAACATCTACTGGGCCACTTCTTGCAATGTGTTTATGGGAGCTAATTAAGAGCATCTCTAGCCTCAGTACAAAATTGGTTTTGGTAGCAAGATATTAATTCTAAATACATGATTTTCTGTAAGTAGTTTCTTCATTTGAAAGTTGGTTTATTTGTATGTGCTTTAAGTATTACTTTGGAAAATTGAATAAAAATTGTATGTTCAAGTTGGTGGTGTGGTTTTTATTTTTTTCATATTTTTTTGTTGTTGCTGGTGGGTTTTTTGGTGGTGGTTTTTTTTTTTTTCTTTTTTTTTTTTTTTGTGTGTGTGACTTGGATCAAATAATGAGTTAAAAATTAACCTTTTCCTCACAATTCTAAATCTGAAGCTCTACAAATAAGTCTTTTCTCTCACATCCTTTGCAGTTCATAAGCTGCATGGTCAGGCTTATGTTCCATATCAAACTTGTACGACTATTGTGCCAGATGTGTAATTCCCATCATCATCACAGCATTCATGGAGATGTAACTGATTGGCACTTACTAAGTGGTTATGAGTACCCTGAAAAGAATGTGTGTATACAATTTTTAATTGCTTCATATGTCTTGTGTAATCAGGAAATGAAAGACTGTGGCAATATAGGCAGGGTTGGGGAACCTGCAATTCGTCCTAGAAATGGGACAAAACAGGATGGTCTGGGGGGGTGTGAAAATGGTGAAAGGTAACAAGTCACTAGTGAGGAGCTACTTTGTTCTATAAAAAGATCAGTATTTTTTCTCTATTTTCTGACATGTGTTTCTTGCTTTTTTTAAATAGTCGATCTGTTTTAAAATCTTTGCTGCCATTAGAACCTATTATAAATTATTACTAGGAAGAGAGTTGTTAATTCTAAAAATTTACAGTAATACTCCATAAGCTCAGAGATGTTTCTCCTGAATGTGTTGCAGTTAAAAATCAAATAATTGTAATGTAAAAAAACCAAACACACTCATGTGAAAAAAACCCAAACACACACTAAAAAAACCTCCAAAGCCCAAAACCTTCAAGAAATAATAGGGGTTTTTTTTAGAACCCAAAAGGGATTTTTTATATATGATTTTTCTTTCTTTATCTAATAGACCATTTTAGTAAGATTTTTAATTGACAGTTACTTAACACCAACCACAAATTCATGTTATCTTCTGGATCATTATTTTATTACTAGAATATGCAGCTTTTATTTGTAAGAAAATAGACTTTTCAAGTTCATTTTTGCCTGAAGCCTGAGTACCTAAGCAGTTCTGCTTACCGTTAAAAATTACAGCTACTGCCATACATAAAAGGGACAGAATTACTTCAGTTCTCAATCTGATTAGTCTTGCAATTCACTTTTTCATGCTAAACTCCTGCCAAGTAGATTACAGTGGAAGTTTTGTTCAGGTTTCTGTTTCTTTTAATTTTCTACTGTGAGGATGAAGTGGATGTGAAGGGTGGAGATGAGGAAGGAAAAAGCAAATTTGAAGTATTCGCTGAACTCTCAAAAAATATTTTTAGCCTCCTCACCTTTTATGCTTACTAGTCTATATGCACTTCCTTTTCCTACCTTTCCAGTAGTCTGGTCAATGTAGTAAATTGATTTCTGGGCTTATGATTTTTCTTTTTTTTTTGGCTTGTAACATTTTTTCCCCCTCCTTTTAGTGAAATACTGATTGTCTTTTAATCCCATTTGCGCTCAGGCATTTAATGATATGTATGTATGGAGCTGTCATTACAGAATGGACCATGTGATTTGAGGAAAATTGATTTTAAAAAAATCATTATTAATTTAAATCCCCCATCAGGTGGAATTGATGGCAAGTTAGATTTTACCATTCTTGACTGAATTTTGGCTCTCTAGAGATGAGCCTTTTTGCTCACTCAGCGGCTGGTATTTTTGTGCGTAGAATGGTGCCCTCTGGTGCTTCAGTAGATTTTTGCATGTAAACACGGATTGTCAGTAAAACCTATGAAATACATATTTTTCGTATTGTGTTTCAGTTTTGAAAATAAAAACTTTAGGGAGGTTCTTTATGGTTTTAAAGTAAATTTGTTTTATTTTCTTCAATTGGAACATGGTTGCATATCTGAAAATTCTCTTTCATTTTTCACTGGGACCTGAATTGAAATCTGTTTATGCTTGTCTTTCTCTCTTCAGCCCAGGTGGTAAGAAAAGATCAAGGTAAAAATATCTCTATTGCAATAAAATTGAGTCAGTGACTGAGACATCTTTCTCCTTTAGCTTAAGCTGTCTCTGACCATTCCCGTTTAATTATTTTTTCCTCTTCTGAGTGCTTTCTGCACTATCTTGTATTTACCTGGACTGATATTAATATGACTCATATTGTCCAGTTGTTGGGCTGAGTCAGAAAAAAAAGTCTCTCTGTCTATATATGGAGTCCTGGGAAGTGTAGATAAATAACCTGCTACACATTACCAGAAAAATCCTTCAGTCCTGCTTGTGCTCTTCATGGGTGCCCTGCTTGCCACATCAATTAGGAATGAAAATAGTACCTGCCCTGTCACTTATTTGCAATACTGATGTCTAACTAGTCATTCAAGTTAGTGTTCTCTCATTCCACATGGAAAATTAAAATGGTATATTGTGTTTGGGTTTGTTTTCTTCATTTGTTTTGTTTTGGTGGATTGTTTTTTGGTTGGGTTTTGTTTTGTTTGTTTTTTTTTAGTGCCAAAACCAAGTACAAACTACTGTCTTCAACATCAGTGATTATCTCTTTTATTTTTTCCCAGTTTGAAGACTCATACTTCAGAATGAGCATGAAAAAGCTTGCTCTTCAAAGTTCCATGGTGCGAATCAACAACTAGGAGTCTATAGGTTCTTATAGACTCTATAGATCACAGGTTGAAAGCAATTGTAGTACAGACTGATGATGTCTTCCAGTTTGGCTCAGTTTAGATTTATGCTGTATTTCAGACCACTGCATTCACTTCAGGAGCCCATAAAGCTGAAGAGGATTCATGGGATTCTACATTCAGAAGTGTATAAATGTAAACAAAATTGAAAGAACTATGTATTACAAAGTAAAATTTCTCCTGATAGCCTAGACATGTTTGCCTCTGTTTATGACACTTCCCACAGATGTATGTGAAGGAACTTAAAGTGATAGAGAGATTTTTAGGGTAAACTTATATATAAGTGCATGTAATACTCCTGACGAAGTGCATCTGCAAGGGTTATCACTTCCTTACTCTCTTCCTAACAGAATCCTCTGTGCGTGTGTTTGTGTGTTGTAAAGTTTGTTATTTTTGTCTTATAATTTAAAAGAATTAGTTATAGGATGCTTTAAGGATTCCATGTCTCCCTCCAAGATGCTGCAATATGATGATTTGTCTGCCTGATAGGTTAATACTGAAAAGTATAGAATTGCTGGCAGGATTGCTTGCAGTGCCATAATCTGTTGAAATGTACACCTTTGGGTAATTCTTCAATGGTAGCAATTTATTTAGTAAATAAATAAATAATTTAGTATAGGTAAGCTTTGAAATGTATGGGTGGACAATAAGCTTCAGCATCAGAAATAAATCACAGTGTACTATCTGTGATGTCCTATAATCAATAAATCAGGTATGCATCACCTCAGTTGTGTTTGCAGTTTTGAGAAAAAGCCCAGTTTCTGTCCTGGAGAAGGCATGGCTCTCTTGAGTACACTTAAAGGCCGGTGCTTTAGGTCAGATTGCCTTCTGAAGCTTCTGAAATAGCATGTCCTAAGAGCACAGCATCTTACAGAAGTTAATAAACTTGTTTAATTCATCATCTTACTTCTCATCTATATCAGAGTTGTGATACAAAGTGTAAATTTCTTTTACATAATGTGAAGATTTATTTCTTCGAAGGTCAGCAGTTCTGTCTCAGGAGTTTTTTCATTAGTGTGCTGAAGAGGATTGATTTATTATTGTTCCCACAAGATGGAGCTGTCTACATATGTAATTAATACGGAATTTGTACTACTAGTGAATGTTAAGGAGCTCTGTCAAAATACGAGTTTAGCTCACAGATCACCATTTTATTAGTGTATCTGTAGAAAGCAGTACAATGTAGAACATAAAATAGTAACTATTATGTTAATAAGGTAGGGTAATCTTGTGGTTAAGACAGCCCTTTGGGATATATATGGTATCGATTTCTTCTCCCCCAAATTTAAACATTTATTCCCTGTATGATTTTGAATTAAATAGTGTGATAATACCTCTGGTAATTATCAATCTGTATGGTTTTTATTATCATTAAACTGAAGTGTCAGTAGCTTTAGTATTGAGATAAAGTAATAAATAACTGGTTTTTTTATAACAGTGAATACTGTATTGCCTATGCTATGAAATATGTGCTTCTGTAATTTCTGTCTATGTTGTATGGAATTGCTTGATAACATTTTAAAAAGAAATCTCCTGATCACAAATTATTTTCTTCTCTCTGTATTTTAACAGCATGTCTGCCAGTGCTAGCAGAGCTGAAATTAATAAAAAGGTATCAAGACAGGTATGCTGAACTGCAGCTACTGCATATCCTAAAATCATCAGGCAATGACTAAGTCCAAAAGGATAATGCATTGCTACCACCAAAGAAAGTTTGGTGATACAAATTCAAGTGTGTAGTTCCTCTTGCACCATCTTTTTACAGTCTTGTTGTCATTTGAGATATAATTGGTCTACTGTGGTTTACTACTGTTTTCGCTTACAGTTATTACACAACTTGACAGAAATAGATGGAAGTTTCCTATCTTCCTATCTTTGTCATAGTGATAGTCCTTTCTTACTTCCCTCTCAAAACACTGGAAGGAGAACTAAACCTGGAGACTCCTTCTAACCTTAAATGAAAGGCTCAAGGAAGCAGTAATTTTTTTCTGGTTTTTGCTTTAGTATCCAATGCAGTATAGACAGTAAGACCAGCCCATTCAGAGGAAGCTCATGCATACCTGATATCTGTGAAGGCACTATCTGATACCTCTGGTCCTCCTGATCCCTTTATTTCTTCTCTAGGAACTCTGGAGACAGATGGATGGCGCTCTGTGCCCATCCTGTAGGTTCCAACATCTCTGACCCTTACAGAGACAGAGTAGCACTCATGTAACCAGCTTGTACTGTATTTTGGATCACTACATCAGTTGTTGAGCCTTTTTCTCATCCCTTCCCCATTTCTTTACAGGTAACAGTGATATGGTCTACATGCTTCCCCCGTCTTCAAATGCAGAACATTAGGTTGCCTAATGAGAGCTCATGCAGTGTGCTGATTATGTGCCTTGCACCCTTCTTTCCTCTCAGACCAGGTTTCTGCTTCTCGCTCCAGCCAGCGCCAGATTCTGGGTGCAGGTGTGGGTCACTCATGGTCTTCCACCACAGCCCTTTAAACCGCAGGAGGGGAGACTGACTGTCACACATTTGTTCCTCCCAGCTTTCATTTTAAACTGCCGTGTTGAAAAGGGTGAGGGGTATTTTTCCCTTTGTGAAACACTTCATGGGTCAACAATCTTATATTTTTTCCCCTGTTGCACTTTGGAGGAAAGAGCCTGCCTTTCAGTACTGTAGCCTTATTTTCCTATCATAAGCAAAATGAGGATATTCTAGGAATATTGAATAGATTTTTCCCCAAGAAAAATATCTATAGCAAGCAGTCTATCAGGAATTGGCTTTCTTCCTTTGGCATGTATGACAGCTTATTACCTTCCTTATTTCTCTTAACTTCAGTTGCTTCTTTGAATATATTGTTGAAGGTCAAAAGGAACTCAAAAAGATGAAGAATCCAGTTACAAGACTCTTTTTCAATATCTTCTATACACTTTTCTTCCTTGAAAAGTGAAGCTCTTGTCAGACACTCAGCTGTAGGTTTGTTGAATAGGTGATGATGGCCCCAGATCTTAGCAGAGCCCAGATGTCTGGTTAAAAAAGAGCATCTTGAAGAATATGGGATTCTTCATACTTCTTGAAGAAGACTGGGAAGGATTTACTTTCTCTCTACTAAGAGTTTTGAAGGCTTTGACTTGCTGTTGCCTGTGTCTTGAACTCAAGACTACTTGTACAAGCAACATTGAGATCATTGGAATTTCAGCCTTTTTTAGCCTTTCAGTTTTTCCCCATATTAAGTTTTATTTTTTCTTTATTTTTTTTAAAGCAGCTTCTCTTTAAGATTTCTGTTTGTAATTATGAAAGGAAATTAGAGGCTAAAAACAGTAATGTAAAAATTTTTGATCTCCTGATTTTTTTGGGATGCTTGCAGTTTGCAGTATAAACATGTTTGTCTATATATGACTATAACATCCTTATATTGCCACTCTCGTTCTATCCAAAGAGCAAAAATCAGCTGTCTTAGCTGTTGTTGCTCTATCAAGTTATTAATCAAATTTTGGAACTGCTTATGCCTTACCTTTCTTGGGAGATTTCATACCTTTGTTTTAAAGTACACTTGCTTCCTCTACCAAAGTCTAAAGCTTTAAAGTGCTCCCTGTCTCCTTTGCTCACTCTCATTCTTGAGCATTTTTCCACACAGCTTTCTATTTCCAATGCAGCTCGACAAGCTACAGTGGTAATTTCTCCAGGAGTCCTGTTTCCTGCTTGAGGTTTATAAGTGTGCTATTCAAACAATTAGTAAAATAAACCAAAAGATCTGATTTTAGCCATTCCTGATCCCACTGAGGTAGCAGCCTCAGGCGTGTGTGTGTTGTGGTTTTGCTTTGGGAGATGTTGAATGTGGGCAGGCGGAGGCAGGGAGCAGCAGAGATTGCCTTCTGCCAGGAGCCCGGCTGCTGCAGCACAGTGCTTTGGTCATTCTGGCTTGAAGCATCTAACCCTGATTTAGTTGGATAACTCTGGTGTTAGGAATACCAGAAAAGCAAATTTGTATGTTTGCACTTCTTTATATTTAGCAAAGAGTGGAATTTGATGGAAAAGCGATCCATGCTATTTGAGATGGTTGGAGAAACTGATTCTTTTGTATGCATATTTGAGCATTAGGGCATAAATAACAGACCAGTGAGGCTCAGGTCAACCATGATGTAACTGGTTAAGCACCTGGATTAATGCCATAAGGGCTGGGTTCAGTTCTCAGTTTTGTGCCATCTCTCTTTTATTGCTGATTTTGGTGGAGTGGATCATGAACGATGCCACTGTAACATCCAGTTTGTGTGCTTTTATTTTCTTTTTAAGAGAGTAATTTCAATAAAGATCCTTGCATGCTATTTTTAACTGGGGGGGAAGTAAACTTTGATTTTCTTATTTGTATTTAACAGATCTGTATATGATGACCAACCAAATGCACATCAGAGATTTATGGAAAAACTAGATGCCTGCATACGTAACCATGACAGGGAGATAGAAAAGATGTGCAATTTTCACCATCAGGGCTTTGTGGATGCCATTACAGAACTTCTTAAAGTTAGGGCTGATGCAGAAAAATTGAAGGTAAGAAACTAGTTATTCAGAGTTTCATATATTATTGTCTTTGAATCTGAAAGAAGGAACTTGACTCTTCTACTGAAGGTTAAGAATTTAGTAATTATCACATACACTCTAATGTTTGTGATAATTTTTAAAAGTATGTTTAGGATTTGTGATTAGAGCTATGTTGCCTGATCCAGTAATTTACTTTTACCAAGCTGAATATTTTATTAGGTCTAATTCTGATTTATTTTATATACATATACACATTTTCAGAAAACGTTACCAAAATTATTTTGCCCTTTTTAAAGGCTTTCTCGGAAGGTAAAGAACAACAAATGGTAAAACCAATATTTCTTACATAGATATTTTTCTAATCCTGCATTTATATGTCAGACCTTAGAAAAATTTAAAATTTTGATTAGAAAAATAAAAATAGTGCAATTAAGCAAGAAAAATAAATTGCCTTTACTTTGTAATGAGTAGAAGAGTAGGTGGAGTTAGTAGTTTTGCTTAGAAATGAGAACTAAGATTTACTCCCGAATCGGAACGCAAAATAGTGAATTGTGAGATCTGTCCCTTTTAGGTCTCTTTACACATTTGAGAGCAAAATATGCACACCAGACAGAATGAGCATAGTTCATCAGAGGTTATGATTAGAAGAGCATTATATAAAGGATATTCAGATAACAAGAGACCAAATACAGCGTCAATGAGGTCATTGAGCATCTTTGTTCAGAAATTAATGAGATTTTTAATAAACTAGAATGTGCTTCCTTATTATGATGACCTAATGAGTCACTTACTATGTGGGAAAATCTGAGGTCGAGCTTTGCCTGCACCTGCAGCATTAAAATGTTGCTGTGGTTTGGAGATTTCCACGTTTGATGTTAATCAACCACCCAGTGTTTGCATTCAGCAAAGTATGAATGTTTAATTACCATAAAATGCAATCACCATTTCTTACAGACAATGAATGGCCCATAGAGCTCATTGAGGTTATCAAAAAGGGACCAGTGGTCAATTGGGTCAATGATTTGAATTGTTTGACAGACCTACAGAAACAAGGAAAGTTCAAAAATCCCAAGTAAATTTGAGAAGTTTGCCACAGAATCTGTTAGAAAGAACTGTCATAAGTAATTGAAGTTAACAAAAGCCCTTTGCGATCAAAAGTTCAAGTTCAAGCTGTAGAGTTAATTTGAATTTGCATTTCTTTGTTCTAAATTTCTCATGAAGCATGATCTGATTACAAGGGTGAGCAGTCACATCAGGGCAATATATGCATATTTGTCTAACAAAGGTGAAATTATTTTTAAGGTCCAAGTTACTGATACCAACCGAAGGCTTCAGGATGCTGGGAAAGAGGTGAGAAATGGTGCTTCCTATATGGGCATTATGAATATTTGTAGCAAATTAAATTTATTTGCATAATTCTGAGTTTTTTCTTTTTCTTTTTTCCTTTTTTTTTCCTATCTCTAAGGTGATAGCCCAAACAGAGGAAATCATCCGATGCAGAGTTCAGCAAAGGAATATTACAACAGTTGTGGAAAAACTACAGTTGTGTCTTCCAGGTGAGTGACTCTTAGCTAAATATGATGGCAAATTAAATAAAGTTACAATAACCAAAATGGAAAATAATTTGATTTTTTAATTTAGAAATCATTATTAATTTTGTTAAACTGGAACATCTAGTTTAACAAAAAACTTAATGGGTTTTAAAAAGATGTCAACATGTAGGTTCCATGTTTTTTACAATATTTGACATAGAGCAATTGTGACACTGTGAGAAGACAGATACAGTCTGTAAATATAGTCAGATACATATACAGTGAGAGAGGTACAAATGATGTAAGCAATGTAGCCACATACAGCTTTAAATGAAGTAATATTTTTAACATTATAAACAATAAATTTGCTACTTAATAGGGTGGGTTTTATGTTTGAATTCTAGGGAAGACACCAGTGATTCTACTTCAACTTTTAGCTCTGTGTCATTACAACAGTTTGGGGAGTTTTATATAAAACATAAGGGCTCTAAATGATGTTTTAGAGAGGTAATATTGTAGGACTGCACACAGCTCTATAAGGGTTTTATCCTGTTTGTGATATTGGCATAAAACAGATTGGAGAAGTTTTCTTTGAAAACTCTTGTTGTTGACTTGTTATGAGTACAGTAGGTGGTACTGTTGCCATTTAATGGAGACAAGTCATAGACTGGTAAAGCAGCTAAGGTTGTGTTATGTAGTGAGTGAACGAATATGTTTGGTGTATATAGTGTCTACTGTTTTGTTTAATCTTAAAACTTTTTCATTTAAGAGCTGTTAAGAATTCAGTTCTTTCAGCTTTCTTACTGGTATTCTGCCTTTTTTTTACTAGCTTAATCACCTTTATGTTACAGTAGGAATTAAATAAGGTAAATTTAGCATGTCCTTTTCTATGGTTTATTTTGTCCTTTACAGTATATATTTTCCTCTTTTATTAACTAAAGCCACAGTAAGATCCATGGGTTAATCTGCTTGTTTTTATGCAGTGCTGGAAATGTACAGCAAACTAAAAGAACAGATGAATGTAAAAAGGTGAGTGAACTTAATTCCATGAGTAAAACATAACATTTGTAAGTGAACCGATATAATATTTACTTGCCTACGTTACTGTTTGCTATTTTAACCTGTAGCTTGGTATGTGTGTAGTCTTCTTTTCATAATACTTTGTGTTTCAAGAATATCTCTACAAGTGAACAAATGTTATATTAAATATAAAGACTTCTAGGAGCTTAGTGATTGCCATGAAAAATAATGTTTACTTAAGTAAGCATGGCATGCATTGAAATTATGGTTATAAAATGTGAAGTGTATTATTTCTTTAGTACTTAAAACAGTTTAAGAAGCAAGAATAGTAAGATCCTTAGGGAGAAAAGATCTTTCAGAGTGTATTAAAACCTCATTAATCTATCATGATGTATTTAAATCAAATTAATAATCCAAGAAAAAAGAATATTTCACTCCATATACCTTTCTTTAGACCTATCAGGTATCCCTATGCTAACGTACATGGGGCTATGAGAATGAAGTGCAGAAAATGTATTGTTGTTTGGAGTTTTTTCCCTCTGTGACAAATTGACTTCTCAAAAAAAAAAATCACAACCATAATTAAAAATAGATTTATAGAACAATGGTTTCTAACTGGTATGTGACCAGTTCTTTCCTCTGTTGTGTCTTCACTTTCCGTCTTCTTGAAGAGCCACTCAGTGCTGCTGTAACCTCAGTATCTCCAGTTCTTTCCCTGTAGCAGTCTGGCTGCCCCTGCCCCGTGTAGCTGTCATCCTGTTCTGCTGGGGCTGCTGCTGCCTTGCACCTCCTGCACACCCACCCCGGGAATACCACTGCTGCTATTTTCTTCATCCTGATTTCTACAACATCATTGCCATGTTCATCTCTGCCTGCTTTCTGTACAGTCTGAGTCATACCAACTGCTCTGTGTCTTCCCTTGCTGAATTTATGACCATTGTCGTTGCCTCTTTGTCCACCTGGCAGTGCTGCAGTAAAATCCTGCTAACAAGTCTGTCTGGACCTATCTGCTTGCATTTGGAACTAGCTGTGCCTAGTCATGTGTCTACAGGGCTACAGTGTAATCTGGACTTACTTTTGGACTGTTTGTCTGGATTTCTCTTGTCTGGATAGGCAACACCTCCTGCCGTACTGCTGGACATCAGAAAATTCTCAGCAATGGCCACTATGTATGAGTAAATTGGCTCTAAAGCCTGCATCTGATCAACTGTACACATCATTATCAATCAGCATTGCAGCCAATCTGATGCATCTTTGACAGTGGTATATGTGCTGTATGATACTGGTGCACCTACGCTGTCTGGGAGATATTCTGCAGAAATGTGGGAGCTTTAGGAATAATCTAATAGCTATGGCACTATACTGCCTCTTATTACAATCAAAACCAGTGTGATAGATCTTACCAGCTTGACTTCTGTATGCTATTTCCTCTGAACAGGACACTGGTTTGACATCTGCTTATTGCACCTAGCAGCATGTTGCAGTGCTTTTTGAGCAGCTCAGCAGAAAGATGTAAACAGCCCAGTGCTGTTGCTACTCTGGTCAGAGAACAGACTGCAGGGTGTGCTACCTGAATCACTGCTTCTTTCTGCAGGGTGGGCCATAAAGTATGCTACATTTAGCTCATTGACAATATGGAAACACTGGGATCAGGACCTGCAGTCTGTCGTTCTCTTGCTCTGTCAGACAAACATCATCCCAGTTTTAGAACTGCAAGGGAAGTTATAGTTGCTAACATCCTCTTGGAAAGATCTCTTAAGTGACGTAAAGTTGCAGATGGCTTTTAGCATTTTGACTCCATGTTTGCTGGTAGCTTTGTAGAGTCCACCGATGGTTGATGTGCTTTCTGAGAAGTTTTAAATCTAGATGTAAATTTATATTGTTTAAGAGATTCAGATCTGATAATTTTCCTGTGGAAGGAGTTACCAGGCAGGAAGTCTTAAAAGTCAAAGGATGATATACTGAATTGAGGGGTTTGGACATGTCATTGTCATACCATAAAAAGATCTAAGGGAGAGGGGAGATGCTGTAGCTTTGATGTACCATACCTTGAAATCACGTGGAGTGCAGAAGGTTTAGACTCTGCTGCAGGCTACTGCTCCAGCTCAGATGTCTCTTTCATTAGCTACACTACAGTTACTACTTTCCTGAGACTTACAATTCCCTGTAGTACAGCCTAGAGGTGGCTATCCTGCGGAACTTGCAGGTAATTCAAATGGTAATTTCCTTGTGGCTTAGCAGGCAAGAAATCCAAAGAACGAGTGTATCCTGACCTTTATCACTATGTGACTGGGCAATAGCATGGACATCCATAGCATCAGTGAAAAGACTGGTTGCTGATGTGGGCAGATACACAGAATTTCAAAACCGACCTTCCGAAGTTTTGCTGTGAAGCTTTCCTGGAAGACTCAGAGGGAGGAGCATTCACAATCCCTGTAATGACAAAACAATGATGAATGTTTATTTTAGGCAAATATATTTTTTTCTCATAAACAGTCACTGAGGTTTGTTAATGCAGCAAAGCTTTCACTGCCTTTTTTAAAAAGATCTCTTTTCTTTTGACTTTCTCTGCTTGCAGCCTTTTAGAAAGTATTTTCATTATTCTGTTGTTTTACGGTCTTGCTCTGTGAATAAAGCTGAAATTTCTGATGTTTAAAGGAAGGGAAGACAAAAGTGTGAATATTCTATATTTGGGGGGGACAGTTGTTTTAAGATGAAGATTGAAATTCTGTTTCCTTTTCTCCATGATGAACACCTTTAAGAAAATGCAGGATTTGGGGTCTAGAATACATACTGGTTTATGCAGATGGAATGGAGGTTTACTAAGGAGGCCAAAAAGCCATCTACTGATAGCAACTTTTGGTCCCTACCAACATGGGATACATCTGAACTGATGACCTAGAGGTGAAAGGTTCTGTATCCTATTTATCTGTTTCCTGAGCCGTGCATAACACAAGTTGACAAGAACTATAGTTGTGAGAGGAAGTAACTGCAGAAATCTGCTCTAAACAGACACAATTGGCTGGACAGAGTTATGGAAAGTTTAAAGTCTTAGCTGAGAAAGCACAAGGAAGGGGTGTGGTTTCTCTACTGCTCTCCAAAACACCTAGTGGGCACTATGCATTTAGACTGAACTATTTCAATCTTTAATTTTTGGTCAGAAGTAAGATCATCACACATTTTATAGAGCTCTGTTACCATGGTCTGTGCATTTTGATATGTGCCTCTGGAGGAAGTTCCCAGCTGCTTCAAGTGATTGTGGTCTAATTGGGAATTGTTAGAAACAGTGTTTTTGCAAGTCTCTTCCACAATAAGTATTACAAAAAACCCCAAACCTATCATGCAATGAAAATAATTAAACAAATAAACCTGCTAAGATTGTTGCTGAATCTTCTTGAATCTACTGTGAGAATGACTAAAGAGAGAGTATGGTGCTTCAGAGGGAGCTTTTTGCCCTGAAAAGCTTGGATTTGTTTCCTGACCTTACTATAATCTTTCTTCTGAACTGTGGGAAAGACAGAGTTGATTAATTATTTAGGTTACTAAGTATCACTGAGACAGTCATGCAGCCTTTCTCTGCCTAATCCTTCCAAGCATTCAAATAAACCTGAAAACATACAGGATGCAAATAGGAAAACTTAATAATTTTTATAATTTGGTTCTACCCATGTCTGTATGGAATGATTTCAGAACAGATAAAACCAATGGTATTTTGGTTTTCTGCATTGTTTTGGAACTATGTCACAATGAAGCACCAATTGCAAATCAGTATTTCCCAGAGATACCATGGATCTGGCAAAAAACCCTATCAAAACATACATTTGATACTGAACTGCCAGCTGCTCTCTCTCTCATCACATTCACAATCCCATTCATTCAATAACTGCTGTTTTTAAAAATTCCACAGTTCTTATTTTCGTTCCTCCCCACTTCTTTTTTTTTTTTTTCCACACAGCAACTCTTTAATCTGATTTTCAGAAATATTGAGCTTTTGACGCACTTTGCGGAAGTTTCAGAGTTAGTAGTGCATTCTTCTCAGGTCATGGTCCTTGTTATGCTGGGGAAGCTTTAAAAATTATGCTTTGAATTGTTAAGACAACTAGATTTAAAAACAAAATAAATTGTTCTTCCTACACTGAAAGATTTTCAACTGCAATTTCAGTATATCATCTTCAACATCTATGGATGTGAATTTCCTGCAGTATTATTGAAAAATTCCAATGAACTCCCTTAAATCTGTTTGGTGTACAAAAAGTTTTGGAATACAGAAAGTTTTTCATATTTACTCAGTGGAAACATAGTAACCATGAGCATACAGCATTTGCCTCTGAGGGAAGCACAAAAGTTGGAGAATACTACTATTTTTTCTCTGTAAATTAAGTTTGTTTCTTTAATGAAAATGAGAATTTTAAGGTTATAATCTCTCCTCTTGTTTTTTCAGCAGG
>NW_009919173.1:24122-45228 GCF_000696875.1 Nestor notabilis
TTGGGACATGACTGTATGTTTCTTTACTCAAAAGGCTTATGTACAAATACGTTATTCTCAGCAGAATTCACGGCCTTTGAGTTAATCTTGCTCCTGTTCTGTGTAGCTTCTCGACTGCTCTAGTTTAACTTGATGGGGGTTATTTTAGTAAGTTACAGTATTTCTCTTGACTGACTCCAAATGACACTCTGCTGATAAAAATCTTGAAAGTTCTCTCTGTCATTTAAAATACAACAATACTTCATGTACACTAAAGTAATAGTCACTTTCTTTTGCTTTTGGACTTTTTGTGTTGAAGTTTCATATTCTAATACAGACCTGACTACTCTGCGCCTGGGACTTGGGCATTTTGTAAAATGCCAGCTCAATTTTTAGAGTAAGATGATATAAAGCACTAATATTAATTTCTGGGGTTTGTTGTTTTTGTTTGGGGGGTGGTGTCGTGTGTGGCTTTCTCCTTTTTATTTTTTTTTCCCTTTCCAGGCCTGGTTCTTGCTATTTTTAGAAGTTTCCACTGTTATAATTTGGAGCTGTACAGTTTTCTGGTTCTGATGACAAAATAGATCAGTTTTGGATAGTCTTATCATGTGACCTCTATTGATGTTTCAAACTTGTGTCTTCAGTTTCAAAGACTACATTATAAATTTTACATCGAGGCACATATTCTTACAAGATTAGCTCAGAAGAATTGACAGACAACTCCTATATTTCTATGGAAAAATAACATTGAAGGTATTTCTTTAACTCATTTGTAGTCGAGTGGGCAAATTTCATCTATATAATTGATATATAATATATGATAGGAACTAATAATATTATTGTCAAAATCTTCAGCATTGGGTTAAATCTGTGGAATGTTTTTAAACAAAATATACAAATACATAATTCCATGAAATGATATGCAAAACTTCTTAGTTTAAATCCTGACCTGCAGATGACCTTCAAATTAAGAAGACCTCAGTGCTTTATCAGAGCAGATGTTAAAAGGGCAAGGTCCCAAGCTCCATATATATATATAATAAGTAACGGACTCTAGAATGCCTTTTAAATGGATTATGTTAATTCTGATCTTAGAGACAGCAGTCAAAAACCTTCCAGATGAGCTAACAGTGTTCTGATAAGCTGATCTGTATAATTTAAATAAAACCCTTTTATACGATTTTGATGCTATTATGGTTTTATTCCCCAGAAGTCTCACCATGTGGCACTCCTGGTCACTTAGTATTTAAAAAAACAAAACCCATACTCATAAAACCTCCAGACCCCCTCTTATCTGCAACATTCCGGATGCCTTATGTATATTTTATATAAAGCAAGTATATAATAAACAAAAGCTCCTAATTTACACTTGAAAACTCTTTATTTGCAGTCTCCTGAAAGCAGTTGTGTTCTGGAATAAAAGAGAAGATTTCCTCCCTTTCCCCCCATCCTCCAGCTATGATGATTTCTTAGCTTTGAAATGTCTTTATTGAGAAAATTCAAAAGAATGTGTTGAATTCAGAGTGAAACAAAAAGTTACAACTGTAGTATTAATAATTTATTATTGTTTGTCTATGGAAGGAGAGACAGCAACTTGAATTTTGTTTCACTTTGAAAGTGTTTACTAACCGTATCTACAAAGTAATATTCAGAAGCAGAAGAACTGGAAAGGACACTTTTCCAGATTTTCTTGAACATTTGAAGGGACTTTGCTCATATTCAGCTTTTTCCTTTCAAAATGATTTGGTAATTTTCTAGTACTGATTGTGTAGGACTTTCAGGAAGAAAAAGGAACTAAAGTTACAAAATAAAAAGCTAAATAATGGGCTAAGGATATTACTCTGTATTTGTGGAAAGAAAGGCTTGGCGCTATCAGAAAGTTAGTTCAGTCTGATTTCAAGTTTTCTACTTCATTCAAAACCAAGCTAGAAAGCACCACTTCACCTTATTCTGTTCTAATAAGTAAAACTAAATGCATTTTTCCAAAAGCCTCCTGGGCTGAGTGGTGAGAATACTGCGTAGAGGAAGATTGTTGTCACATCCACAACTAATTGCTGTCCTATTCATGTTTAACCTGTTTCACGCACCTCTCTTTAAAATGTTGTTGAGATCAAAGATTTGTTGATCGTAGTATTTCTGTTTATTGCCTTCTTAGTTTAGCTGTCTATCTCAGAATTGGCCCACTTTTATTTTGCTTCATCTTTTCAATAAAGTAAAAAGTTTCTCAAGCATTCTTCCTTATGAGCCTGTATGACATTTGAAAATGAAATAGAGAAAGATATTGACTTCAAGAACAGGCATAAAAGAGTTTGACTCAGCTCTGAATCATCAGTTGTGCTGTTCATCTCTCTGTAAGAGGAAGCATGGAAAACCAATTTCTCTCAGTCAAACTTTCCTTCTTTCAATGTTTCTGTACATCAACTGAAAGCATCAAAATCTTGGTTATATGCTACAGGCCTGAAGTTGGTAAATGGTTTTAGCAAGTATGTCTTGGCCCCACAACCCCTTAGTTTTGAGTATTTCTTTGAACTCATTGTCTCTTACGTGAAATTTCACAACACAGTTATAGCTACGTTATAGTACAATATCTGCATAGTGTATGGACATGAGAGAGAGTATTGCTTGGTGTTCTATTTTTCCCCCTGTCAGGCTGTATCTTCCATATTTCTGCTACAAATAGTCTGTAGGCTAACAGAACACAAAAGAATAAAGAAAATTATGGAGTCTTTGTTGTTTTGTTGGTGGTGGTGGGGTTTTTTTGGGTTTTGGTTTTTTTTTTTTTGTTTTAAAAAAAAACCTCTGACCTTAATGCTTGTTCAAAGTAGTCATTTTCTTAGTAGGATATACTGTATTTTGTCAGAAAAGTAAATAGATTCATGGTTTACAGCAAAATATGATACATTGCTGGAAAAAATATCACATGAGCTAAGCTATACATGTCTTTTCCAGCTAAGGGTGGTGGAAAGAGGGTGGGTGTGGATGTGTGTTACATGTTCACATATACCTAAAGAAGGCAGATACATGCAGGCACACTTTTGGAAAATTTTTTGCGTTGTTTGGTGCATATACTGCAATGTTGGGTGACTGGCAATTCGTGTTTCAGAAAAAAGAACCAATAAAATACCCAAATAAAGTCGATCTAGAAGGGGAGATAATTGTTATGACTTCACTGCCTGCGTTTGGCAGGATGCTCCATGTGATGTTAGGACTCATGGCCAGGTTGGATGGGACCTTGAGCAACCTGTCTAGTGGAATGTATCCTCGCCCATGGTATGGGGGTTATAAATAGATGATCTTTAAGGTCCCTTCCAAATCAAGGCATTCTATGATTCCATGGTTCTATGACTCTATTGATCAGAATAGCTAATACCATAGGAGCTTACTTAAAAATTTGACTTGATCGAGTCATTCTGACAGTTCAATGTTTTTTTCCAAACTAAAGTGTTCTATGAGTCACCTTTTTTTTATTTATTTATTTTTCTAAGAACAGACAAACTTCAATAGATGTATATTGATTGCATGCCTGGTACTGATACCCTATATTTGATAAACATTTTATTAAATTTTTTAGAAGAGGCTACATAATTTGATTTTAATCTCTTTGTAGATACTATTCTGCTTTAAAAACAATGGAACAGCTAGAAAATCTGTATCTTCCTAGAGTTAGCCAATACCGGTTTTGCCAGATAATGATAGAAAATCTTCCAAAACTGCGTGAAGAAATAAAAGAAATATCAATGTCAGATCTAAAGGATTTCTTGGAAAGTATTCGAAAGCATTCTGACAGAATTGGGGAAACTGCCATGAAGCAGGTAAGCTGACCTAACAGGATCATGTCAGTTCTATTATCTACTGAAAATATCAGTGTCTTAGTCTTGGGTTAGCCCAAACATTTATCTAAGGATTGTTGTCATCACATAGACCTTTGAGTAAAGATGGAGAACTGTGAAATGCTTGCTAACATCTTGGGTAACACTTTCTGGACAAGAAGTTGTCAATTCTAGTGTTCCCTACAGGAACACTAACACAGGAAGAAGCAGTGTGACATCTCGGTGTCATCAAACTTTCTTTCCAAATTTGTATCTGTGTCCTAGACAAGAAGTAGTTTCCTCCCTGGAAAAGGAAGGAGAAATGCTGTGTATCTCAAGTTATGAAAAACAGTGAAATACTTTGGGTAGTCAACTCCTAGACTCAGCAGCTACTACACCAAAGTGAAGAGTAGCCTATCTGGCCAACTGGCAAAGATGAGTAAGACTAAAAGAAATGTTGAGGTAACTGCCTAGTTCTTTCTAAAGTACCTCTAATACAGAGGACTGAGATGAGAACCAGAAGGAGACTGGGACAGCTGAAGCCCTTGCATCATCCATCACAAAATAATCTGCCACTGTCACTGCGTGAGCTTTAAAGAAGTTAATGCCTTGAAATATATTTGGAGACCAAATAAAGTTTTTGTTTGATTTTTTTTTTTTTTTTTTTGGGTAGATTTCAGGGTCGGTTGCCACTTCGTCATATAAGGTTCTTGTAAAAAGAAGTATTGATTATTATAGATTAAACTTAATTGCAAGATTATACTGTGCTATCTTGTTGCATTTCTTTCAGTAGTAAGAACAAGAAGCATTTGGCTTCTGCAGCTGGCTGTTCACCAAGGCTTAACTGAAGACAACAAACAAATAGCTGGAAAATCTGTGATAACTACTTCATTTAAATATTGATTCTCTGTTTGCACTTTAGGATCAGGAAAATCACAGATTACTTTTTACTTAGATAAAAGGAAGAAGTTCTTCACAGTGAGGATGGTGAGGCACTGGGATAGGTTGCCCAAGGAAGTTGTGAATGCTCCAACCCTGGCGGTATTCAAGGCCAGGTTGGACAGAGCCTTTGGCGACACAGTTTAGTGTGTGGTGTCCCTGCTCATGGCAGGGGCGTTGGAACTAGATGATCTTAAGGTCCTTTCCAACCCTGACTATTCTATGATTCTATGAAATTTTTCTACTTTTAAAATTGTGTTCTGCAGATTAGGGAAAAATTATGCAGAAAAAAGGTACTGAACTCATTTATCATCCCAAAATGATTAAAGACAGAATAATTGGTGTAGGCTGAGATATAGAATGCATATATTTTACAGTTATATTGATGTGTGTTCAGTAGCACCACCTGTTTTTCATGTCATAGCATATACTCATCAGTGATGAAATTTGCATTACATCCCTCTTTATTGGTACTACTCTTAAAACAGGCACAGCAGCAGAAAACCTTTAGTACCTCTCTTCAGAAGCAGAATAATGTAAACTATGGTCGGAATATGCATTTAGGTAGAAGCAGAATTCTGGAATCCAAGAATGAAATTACATTGAAGAGAACGTTTGAAGAAGATGATGAACATGAAGAAGAGGTAACTTTATACTAAATCATTATGTCTCATTTGAAGTGAATTTTGTAGATTTATTGAACAAAACTTGCAGTGTGCTGCCTGTAGATAGTCAATATAATCAGGAAGAACCAGAGGATACCTTCAAGTGACACCAGTCTAGATTAGCATTTTAAGGGGAAAAATAGTGCCAAAATATTAGTTGTATTAATGCTAGCTTTAGCATCATGTTTGGGGACATTTAACTGGATAGAATTTATATTACTAGGGGGTTCAGTTACAATTTACTTTACACATTACCTGCCCACTGTAAATGATATGTGGCCCACTGGATTATTCTACTATTGCTAAAGCCAGCATTCCTGTGTTGACGACTTCAGCTTGTGTTAGATCTTTTTCAACTACCAAATATTTAGTAGTCATAAATGGAATAAACCAGTGAGTATTTCAGACCTTTAAATATGGTACTTTGAAAACACAGTGAAAGGATTGCAGTCTTGTAACACAAATAAAATCTAGTACTGTAGTACAAAGGGAGGGGAGAGTCAAGCAATTAATTTGCAAGCAACTAATTATGTGATAGAACCCATCTATTTTGGGGTCCTTATTAAGTGGACAAGTTCTGTTGGTAATGTATCACATTTTGCAGATTATATGCTGCTTATGCTTTATGTACTTTTCTTTTTCCTTTCCTTCTTTAGGTGTTAACTGCCCAAGATCTTGTAGACTTTTCTCCAGTCTATAGATGTTTGCACATTTACTCTGTTTTGGTATGTATTAAGGTGACCTCAAAAAGATATTTTACTTTTTGAAGTTGAATGTTCGCTTTCATATTTTTCAACTGTAATAGTTCACAAGCAAGCAAGTGTATTGCTTCTAGTAGTAGTAATTCTGGATGGGCCAGCTGAGATGGGTAGAGTATGGATACTCATGGTGTGACTGCATGTTTTATTTTATATACATAATGAGGGACACACAAGATGTTAATTACTTAAGTGTTCTTAAACATATGTGTAAAATACGCATATCTGCCTGAATAGTGGTATCACTGCTTTTGCAGTTCCCCTAAGTGTTCCATGCTACCCAAATGTCTGGGGGGATATGATCAATATTACAAAATGTAGGAATATTCAGTCTGAATCTTGTGGAAATTAGAATAATAAAGCAAAATAGCAAGCAAAAACTGGATATTGTTAGAGGCTGTGTCATATTTTACATCTCCATTTTTGGTGTGGATTTGAGATCAGCTGCACTTTTTCACTTATGTCAGGACTGAGTAGAGAATTAGAATTCAGTAATAGCTTTGTGCACCTGAAAACTGCATTGACTGTTTGGTCTCGAGGTGAATGGTTAGTATGTCTGATCAGTATGTGTTAGTAGCACACTGTGTAAAATTGTGCTGCAACCAAAAGTGTTCTAGAAAATTTGTATATCAGTTTCAAGTGGGGTTTTTTTGGTTTTAAGCAAAGTCTCTTTTTCACTTTTAGATTTTGTTAGGTTAACAATATTTCTAAATATGATGAAATTGTCATTATAAACTTAAAATACTAAATTTAAACTTTCTTTTTATATTTTATAAAGGAGTTAGGTAAGTAATGCTGGCTTAGTAATATACAATCTCTGTGATAATTTGATTTGAAGATTTTTATAGGAAGTCCAAGTAACGGAATTCTAAATAGCACTGGCCTAATAATAGGCTCATGAAGTTAAAAAAAAAACCTTTCAAAAAATGCTAAGCTGCTTTATTCTGCTTGCATACAAATTACATTGCATTCAGTAGGTAGATGAGTCAATGAAATCAACTGATTTCAAATGAACAGATGGTTTCTACTGAATGGTCATCTTAATGAGATGAGTAGGATGTTACATGAATTCCTCACAATGTAATCGTTAGGCACAGAGTGCATTGTATTTTAAGGACCATGATAGGAGAAAAATCCAAATCCACACTCATTATGTTTATCAATTCCAAAGAGAATAAAAAAATATTAAACGTCGTGTATTTTTCCTCAGGCAAAACTAATGCAGGCAGTGTTAAGATGTATCATATATTCACGGAAATGTTTTGGTAATTTAACTTTACAATACAACTTTACAGTTAGTTTCTTGAATAATGTAGAGAAACATTTTAGGAGACAACGGGTTTCAGTTACAGAGTAACAGGTAATATACCTGTGGTATAAAACCATAAATATTGTTTAAAATGCGTAATACTGTTTGACAAAATGTAGGCACATGAGCAAAATTCTTATTTACAGTACATTCTGTAGGTTACTTCAAAAAATAAAAAGGTGATTCCTGCATATTTCATGCACACAAAAATTCACTGGTGTCAGCTGGAGGTCTACGTGTGAAGTAAAAGCGAAATATGTGGCTTAGTTTAAGAGAATTCTACCCTTAGTTTAAGAAATGTCTTTTTCATACTGAAACAGTGCTCCTGTTTTAACTAGTTTTGTCTTCTTTTAGGGTGATGGAGAAATATTTGAAAATTACTACAGAAAACAAAGGAGGAAACAAGCAAGATTAGTTCTGCAGCCACAGTCAAGCATGGTAACCAATGCTTTTGGTTTTGCGTTGACTTGGGTTGTAGCTAATACTTAGTAGTATTTTTATTCCTAAACTTTTTTTTTTTTTTTCACTGAAAGCATGAAACAGTAGAAGGCTATAGAAGGTACTTCAGCCAAATTGTAGGGTAAGTTTTCTAAATGAAGATTTATTTCATTTTTACTATATTGATTCTGTTCTCCCATGGTCCAAAAACTTTCTTCTGCAAGATTCAGTTTCTGCACAAATCATGTGGGTGGTTGTTGCTGGGTCTGAATGGGGAAAAGCACCCAGATCCTACTAGTATAGTGCCCCACAAGGACACTCCAGCAGCCTGGGCTCCAGCTGGCATGAAACAAACTTTTCGCATTTTGTCTTTGTGCTGGGCAAAACAGAACAGCAGACCTATCAAAGTGTCACTGCTCAGTTGGGGAAGGATATAACTATGCTTGTGTGTGAACGGGCAGAATTTGTTCTAATATTAGAAAACTTAATAATTTAAGTGTTATTTTGGTTTAGCTTCTTTGTAGTAGAAGACCACATTTTACATGTAACCCAAGGATTGGTAACAAGAACATATACTGATGAACTCTGGAACATGGCCCTTTCCAAGATCATTGCTGTTCTTAGAACACATTCAGTAAGTGAGAAGTTTTATCAGTGTTGCAGTTTAAATCATCTTACTTCAGAATTCTGTGTATTTAAAGCTGGGATAGTAACAAAGTGAAAAATTACACCCCTCTCATGTTTTCTTTTCCTTGTGATTAAAAATTGCTCAGATTTGGGAGGAAGCCTGCCAAGCTTTTGTTTTTCCCAACAGTATCAGGCTGTGATCCGCAGCCATGGGCTATTTGCATAATCCTTCACTGATTTACAACTCACTGGGTCTTCCAAACCTTCTCTTAGTCCAGCAGTTTAGAATATGCAGAGTTAATCTGCTGTTATTATTGCAATCCTTCCTCATTAGTCTCAACTGACCTCTTCATTAGATCAGATTGAATAGTTCAGCACTGAAAGCACCACCAGGAAATAGTTCCTAATTATCATTCCAAATGCAGTGTTTCCAAAATAAACTCCACCAGCAAAACCCTTGGAGCTCTCTCTTCAATGCTGTAGTAGTAATATGTTTATGTTGAAATAAAACTATTAGAAAAAAATCTTTATCAATTGAGTATTTCAGTACATACAAAGTGTCTCATAAAGTTACATTTCTACCTTAGCTCCAATGATGCTGGATAGCTGCATGATATTTCTTATTCCTCTGTGAAAATCAGTGGAATACCGTTGTTCCCTCTGACTAAGAGTAAATTGCTTCAGAGTTTACTATTGGTATAACTTTTACTATCAGAAAAAATAGAAGAGTTTTTTCTTTCCCTTTTTATTATTTGCTAGAAGCAGTTCATTTATGGAGGGTTATTTTAATTTTCATTACAATTGATCTTTAATTCAAGGAATATTTTACATTCCATATATACTGAGTAAAAATTGGGAAAAAGTTCAGATTGAAACTATAGTTTTATCATAGGAACTTCACTGATCAGTGGTACACAAGATATTCTCATACTTTTTAATTCATTTTAGAGGATATATTCAGCATTTATTTAAGCTAAATGTTTTACAAGGTAATTGTCTGTGTATGGATTTATACACCTATGTAAGAATATGGGAATTTAAGGAGTAAAAGTAATGTAATCTCTTAAGAATTCTTCAATATCTTCTCATGTAGTTGATCGCTATTTCTTCTAAAAATTTATAACTCCCATCAAAATCAATTTTGTCATAATCTCATCCTACCATCATCCTAGTGCAGGCTAATGTTTAGGTAAATGTATGTTGTCTTATGAGGTATTCTAAACCAAACCCTTATTTTAATAAAGTATTCTGAAAGTATAAATTAAAGAAAGGTGAATCAGGTAGATAGACCCTAACCAATACTGTGTTCTTATGCTGCTTTACATTATTCTATTATAAAAATTTTTTCTTTATACTGTATTGCAAATAGTGAAACTGAGGTGAAATCCTTAGTTGTATGAGTTGACACCTCTGAAAATCAAATTTCAGTTATTTAGTAAATCACTTAGTCTTGACTTTTCACCATCAAATTTGTAATTTGAACTTATTTAGAAAGTATTTTATAGAGTTTTACCCATACAGCTGCGAGACTGAGGTGGCACAGTTAGCACTAATTAGATCCAGGCTTAGTGTTCAAAAGAATATCCTGTGGAAAACTCTTGACGTTGATGTAGCAAAGCATTTTGATGTATGCTTACGTTCAACTAAAATAAATGTAATTTGCTGATTTTGAATCTCAGTACAACATACTGATGTTTATTGAATCTCGTATTTTAGTTTACTTTTTTTGAGCTTTTATACTACTGATAGTTCATATAGAAATCTAACAACTACTTTTATGTAACTGGCCTGAATGAAGACAAGCGAGTCTAAGTTGTTTTTTACTAAAGCAGACAGTCAAGTAAAGAGATAAGGCTGAAGAGTTTAACCTTCTGTGCTAATATTCTTTGAAAACGTATGTCCCATGTTTTAAATCCTTTTAACTAAACCAGAATTTCTCACTTTCAGTCCTATTGCAGTGATCCTGACCTTGTTCTGGAACTGAAGAATCTCATTGTAGTATTTGCTGACACTTTGCAGGTACATACTCTAGTAGTAATTTAACTGAAATACTTAGTTAGATTTTTCCTTTAGGTAAGTGCAATGCTTTGGCTTTTCCTGAATCATATATATGAATCAAGAGGAAAATTAAACAGTAGCATTTTAAAAATATATGTATTACTTGCCCTGATAATACTGAAAAGGAGGAATCAAGTAAATGTATGCATTCTGGGCTATCCTGCTAGCATCCAGTTATTTGTACCTGTGCAAAATTAATGTTAACTTTATAATCTGTGTACATTTTGTCTTTTATAAATGCTTTACTTCTGATCTTAAGCAAGAATAACATTCCAGTTACTATTAACTCTTTAGCTGAAAGAGCAAATTAACATCATTGGCAAGTATTCTTACAATGTTTAACAGACTGATAGAAAAGACTAGTTATGTGCATAAATAGCAAGTTAAAATGTTGCAGCGAAATAGGACAAATTTCTGCTTGAAAACTGAAAGCATAGGATAAAGTATTAGCTAAGAATTTAATATATACTCTTCTAATTATACTGTTGTGTTTGAAGTACTATAATTGCCATATAGAACTGACAAGATTGAATGAGAAGTCTCATCTTCATCTCAGAGCCATGAAGTTATGTGATACAAACTGAGTGTATTAGTTATTGAATTATCTACTCTTTTCATTTTTATACTTTAGGGCTATGGTTTTCCTGTGAACCGACTATTTGATCTTTTATTTGAGATAAGAGACCAATACAATGAGACACTTCTTAAAAAGTGGTCTGGATTGTTCAGGTTAGTATTTCAAAATAATTGTGCCTTTTGTATTGCACCTATTGTTTTTGTCTAACTTACAGGTTTTTTGATAGTGTAATTCTGGAAGAATCGATTAACTCAGTATTGTGTATGAATTTCAGGTTGGACAGGACTAAGATATTCATCACATGTAACTAATACTTAGAAGAGCCATCGAGTACTGCTTCTGTAGTTAATGGAGAGAAGGAAGGTCTCCAAAGGGACATTACTGGAGAAACATGCAGGAGAAAGTCGTCTGTTTTTCTTCGTTAGGAACCTAGTAACACTAGGTTATTGCAATAGGGCATTAGGTTCCTAATGTAGGTTATCTTTGTTTAGAGCTAGCCTATACGTGTATCTCCCTGACAGACTACTGACATTGCCAGTACAATTTCGTGTTGGTTTTTTTGTTGGGTTTTTTATGCAGATTGGTGTCCACCTTTTCCTTGGAATTACTTGGTTGAGTAAATTGTAAATCCAGGAATGCAGCTACCTGGGGCTTTACTCCAAAGCCTGTTTACAGATTGGGTGTGATGACTTAATGTGCAGAAATTGCTTGCCATAAAATATGTTACATTGTAATACAGAAAACTTTAAAATTAAACTGAGCATTTCAGATTCTCAAGCTCTCTAGACTCTTAATCTAGAGTACAAATGACTAGTATAGCCATTTGACTAGTAGAAGAGTCCAGAGGGCACTTAAAACTGCAGCCACATGCCCAGTTGAAGTTCCCTGATTTATCTCCATGGGGCTATATGTAGCTCTGCTACCTAAGTGAGGCACTCTGAATATCTGCTTTATTGCAGGCAAAGTGTAGGCTACCATCTCATTATGGTTTACCCTGGGGTAGACAAGTTGATCTCAAGTTCTTTTGCTGTATTATGCTTTGTGTCATACATATCAAAATGCTTTCAGCTACTTTTCTGTGATTAGACACAATATAAAGAGCATATACAAGGTACTTTCATATTCATCTAAAAATAGTTTGGATGTCTGAAATTATGGCAAGTATAACTCATAAGTTTTTGAAGCTGCACATCTAAGTGTAGTAATAAAATCTATATTAATTTACATGTTTTAACACTGGCAAATAATGTAAATAAAGTTATATGTCCTTTTTTTTTTTCGCTTTAACTAATTCACCAGGGATATTTTTGAAGCAGACAACTACAGCCCTATTCCTGTAGCAAATGAAGAAGAATACAAAATAGTTATAAGCAAATTTCCTTTTCAAGATCCAGAACTTGATAAGGTAAGGAAAAGTTTTATGTTATTACACTTTGCTGAAATCCAGTTAAGGATACTTAGGACAGTAATGATTTTTGTAATTAAAAAGCAATTAAAATTTGAGAAGTTAGGTAGATTAAGAAGCTAAATAACCTTCTTTGTGTGTAATTATTTAGTCATAAGTAAACACGAGAATTAAAGCTTAGTAATTTGCTCTGATGTTTGAGTCAATAATGAAACCCATTGGTTTGTAAACAAATTAATACAGTATAATTGATATAATCTTTACATAATTATAATACAGTCTGTCTTTAGTTAAATTTTGTTGCCACTCACTGGGTTTAATAACCCATGTGCTGTAGTAGTGCAAAAACACATGTAAAACAAGGATCAGTTAGAGACAACAACTTTCATATTTCACTTTTGAAATTAATTATTTGTGTTTGAGCATGTGGGGCAAAATAAATGTGAAGCGACTGTAAATAATTCTGCTGTACTAGTGTTCCAATAGGATAGTTTTTGATAGCCTCAGCCATTCTTTCACTGGTGATTAATATGTTCTGCTGTTCAAATATGGTTTTGGTATTACAAATGAAGAAATAATAGGCTTATGATGGGGTCTGTAGAGGGGAACTAAATACAAGAACCACATGGTAATGGAAGTAACTTGCAGAAGGAAGCTAATTTATACATTGCTACAGATACCTGCAAAAGCAAAAAGATACTCTAATTCTATGATTCAGCAGATATCTAACAGGCAAATGTAGTACGCATGTTATTAATACAGTATTTCAATTAAGATGCCTATTTTCGGATAAGGCTCCAGAGTGCTTTCTGAATGCTTTCCACCATCAAATTCGTTTACCTGGGCATTATAATACTAACATAAGATAAACAGGATGGAAATCCTTTACAGTGTTGGAAGTGTGCTACAACCCTGGTATTATTTACTATGCCATATTTTGCTAATGAATTGCAGAGTTTTTAAACTTGCACTAAATAATTTCGTCTGCTAGCTTCTCTCACTCTGTCTGATGTATTAGCATGTGTGTATGGACATAATGTGAATGGGTATGTGTAGTTACACGTATGTATGATTAATACAAAGCTTTAGCTCTTATTTCACCAGAAGGAAAATGTACTCTCTGTACCCAACAATTTTCATTTTGGTTTATGACACAGAGAAGTATTTCTATTTCATAGTGAGCAGCACTTTTTGTAGGTGTTTTGTGTGCAGAATCTCACTGATGTTTAGTTTCTGGACTGGTGAGCTTGAAAGTAGAGCTGGGAATCAGGCTGGATTCTGTTCCAAACTTTATCACTGAGCAGCCATGTGGTGCTATGAAGTCACTTCACATTTCTCTGTCCCGGTTAATTCATCTGTAAAGCAGAGAAAACATTTTTTTTACATATATCTGAAAAGACCTTTGAAATCTGTATGTAAAGCAGAAGGGCATCATTAGAAATTATGCAGTCTGAGGTATTTTTTTCTTGTGTCCTAGCTATTTTTGTAGCAGTTTAGTTGACTTCAACCAAATTTAGCAAAGGGGTAGACATCTCAAAGATAATTGAGTTCTTGAAAGTTTTGTCAACTAGGCAGTGAAATAGAGGAGGAAGAATCATTAAGTATCCTTGTTGAAAGAAAGACTGCAGTGTTACCTCATGTGTTATTAGATAGCAGGGAATCCACAGGGAGGGGAAACTTTATGAATACTCCAACATCACTTCTATTGGTTGCTGTTTATAATCCTATCCACTTCAGTTCTCTGTTGTTGCCTCAGGCTATAAGGCACTGGGAGGTCCTATTGGATGGGTTAATTTAATCTACATTTTGATGTTTAAAAAAAAGAAAAAGAAGTGTAAGTTCAGGCTGGTTGATAGAAAGGAATAGACACCCCAGAGGGCTAATTCCATTTGATACATCTCTGATGCCTTTTACAGATTAAGAGGAATTTCACTTTTGAAAATGTCTATTTCTCCACATTTAGTATAAGAAGAGATAAATGTGAGTGAGTGCCTCATATTTAACTGTAGGTTAGGATGAATCACGCTCACATTTTACAGGTAAGTCTATCGTGGGAATTGCTTGCAGCACATCAGGAAGAATTGTCCTACATAGCAAATCCAATCTGAGTGGACAAACGAGTCTTGTCTGCACTCTGCTATTTAGATTGAATGTGCTGAACTATCATGGATTGATTATATCATCTAATTTTTCTCCTTTTCTGTATTTAGAAGTGAAACAATTGCTTGGAGCTTTTTGGGTTTTGTTTTTTTGTTTTGTTTTTTTTTTTTCTTTCTTGCTGCCTACTCTTATAATCAGTCAGAAAGTGTTTGTCCTCCTGTATTGGCCAGACACTGTAGAGGATAAAGAATTGCTTCTCCTAGATCACTGAATAGATGAAGGTTGAAACTCAAGCCCTGCTGACAGAATATTGTAATAGTCCAAAATAGTTGTATGTAATAGCACTTGTTTTATCTGTAAAAATTAGTTGCTTAAATCAGATGAACACATATTTGAAGTAAATTCTGTTGTTAAAAAAATGTTTGCTGTCGTTATTGAATGACATGAAAGCCTGGCACTTACACCACCTAATCTTAAATAAAGAAGTATGAATGGAAGAATGTCAAGCTAATCTGTTTTGTTCTGTTGTTTGGTTTTTCTTTTTTAATACATCGAGCTGCTGTTGATTAATGCTTTTGTCCTCCCAAATACAGTATCAGTTAACTGCTTTAGTTTTGTAAACCGTCAAGTGGAAGTAAATATATGATCTTAAATATACATGCCTAAATATTCTCAAGATACTTTGAAAACCTCAGATGTATTGAACTTCTCAAATGCTGCTTTTTTTTTTTTTTGGTGCTTCTTTCTTAGGCAAAAAAAAAAGTTTGCATTTTTTAATCTCTCGTCCCACTTACATCTATCTATTCAGATTAAAAGCAGGTTCAGACCATTTTTAATGTGTGCTTGTAAATTGCTTTCTATAGAAGGATCTTAAATTACTTAAAATCTCCAATCTTTATAATAATTTAAATAAGTGATAAAGTTCTGTGTCACTTATAAGCTATCTAATCAGATGTAGAAATCAGCTCAATACATACCACTGTCTGATGAAAGCAAGAAAAGCTTAAGGTAGATTAAAATACTGATAGTGTTAAATGGCTTTCTAATTGTTGTATTTAACATCAAGCTTTCCTTAGAATCAGTTTCAAGCATAAGATAGTATTATCTTTTATTTTCACAGCAATCCTTTCCAAAGAAGCTTCCAATGTCTCAGTCAGTGCCTCAGATTTATATCCAGGTTAAGGAATTTATTTATGCAAGCCTTAAATTTTCAGAGTCACTTCACCGCAGGTAAGCTTATAGTATCAGGAATGAGACCATAGGTATATATATATGTGACTATAACTTCCAGGTGACCTAAAAATATGCATTAAAATGAAAATGTATTTTCTTGTGTACTTGCTAGCTGGTTAATAATTTACATAGAATTAATATATTTAATTATTTCTATTTCATTTATTATTACCAATGCTATAATATACATTTCATATGTGTATATGTGTATCGTATACAATATGTCTATGTTGGTATGGGTGAACGTATCTTGGCATGGTAAGCAGTCTAAAACACTCTGGGGGTTTTTTAAACAGTATTGACTGGTTCATATAATCTGGGGATTTTATTTATTAGACAAAGCATATAAGATTGGAAAAATATACTTTGATACTGACCATTTCAGAAGTAATTGAGTAGCATCCCTGATTACTTCAGTCTTTTCCTTCTCTGTGCTTTAAGTTTCCTTAGCAATTATTTCTCCTGCAAGAAAACATACTGTCTGCCCACTCATTCCCTCTTCCATCCCACCTTTTTCAGGTGAAAAACATCACAGTTGTCCAATTTCCTTTCTTTTTGTGGCCTTCAAAAGCTTAGTTTTAATTGCATAAAATAACATTCACAGATCTGAAGTCTGGAAGGTATTTGTGGCCAGTCACTCACTTATACACCGTTAAAGATGTAAATGACTCGCTTTCAGACATTCTTAATTGATACTGTTTATAATTTACACATACTAATGAGCGCATGTTGACCTTTAGTAACTCATTAAAACCCACAAATTACTTTTTCCAAACTGCTGTGTCAATAAACATGTCCAGAATCTAAAAATAACAGATTTTACTTCAGTGTTGAAATTTAGTTAATGGATAATTTGGTAAGTGAAAGAGGTGTTGTGTGTGTTAGATCAGAAAAGTCTTGAAGCAACCAGAAATGTGAAAAGTTCCCTTTGTAGGGAAAAACAATTAAAATATTAAGAATTACTGTCAAAGTATTGTCATGTACAGCAGAGTTATAAAAATAAACTCATTTTTTTTTCAGTTCAACAGAAATAGATGATATGCTCAGAAAATCTACAAATTTGCTGCTTACAAGAACTCTAAGTAGTTGTTTACAGAACCTAATTAAAAAACCTCATATAGGTTTAACAGAGGTAAGTTTTAAAACTAAACTGTGCTTTTTAAGGCAATTAGTGCTAAAACTATTCTTGAAAATGTAGACATACTGTAGTATCAAGATCTGTGTAAAAAAACCAAGTAGTGTATCCTGTATGATAAACAGAGATTTGCAAGAAGATATGGCAAAGACTCTTACTTCTTTGATTCCATACAGAGCATGGTTTGTGTGTTCTGCTCATATATAGCAATTAGCAGCATGTTGTTAAGTTTCTTTTCTTCCTATAAAAAAAAGAAGAGGGGCATGGGAGAAAAACATGTGTAGAGAACATAAACTGTAAAGTTTCAGAGTAAACCTACTAGGTAAAGAAATCTAAAATCTCAAGCTCGCTCTAACACACTAAACTTTTTCTATAGTAATTGCAATTAGAATACTTTAGTAGGTTTGTGCATGTTGTTTTTTCATCAGGACTCTTGGTTTAATTTGTCTATTCAACAGAGTAAGAGAGGATGAGGCAGTGAATCACTGAACATTTGCTGTAGGTACATGCAATGTCAGGAGACAGCAGGTACCTTCTGAAACATGCTGAGAAGGACTTAGACTTTTGCTGTTAGAGCAGTATCATGTTGTACTGAATGCCATTTTTTGAACTGCAAGAACCTCTTGTATAGCTGAAATCAAGATGATGATGAGGAGGAAAAAGCTCTATAAATCATATATTGCCATGTTAGTAAGGCAAGCCATACAATTTTTGTATGTTCTTGAAGGAATATGTTCAAGGATATGAAAATAAATTCACTAGTATTTTTTGAGGTGTTTTGTTATCAAGTCAATATGTTTAATGAGAAAAATGTTAAAAAAATAAAACTAATTTTACCAAGCATTACATTGGCATTCACTAAAACAGAGAGTATGCAGTGAGAATTAAGATACAATATGATGATATCTCAGTTACAATGCATTATGTTATGTTGTCTAATTTGTGAACCTAATGTGAATGCAGGTCCTGCTTATAAAGACACTTGTACCGTTTAGAAGCAGGTTGTTACTGTTGCTGGGGGGGAAGGAGTTGACAACTTTATTTTTTAAATTTCCCCAACTTCAGAACGCATCATTCTGCTGACAATATTGTGAAATACTTTTTTTTTAATAGCAGGTTTTTTAAAAATATGTATTTAGGGTACAAATCAATGATTTGCTTTTGGCAATATATTTTCCTTTGTTAAGCTCTAATTCATCAATTGGATTTATTTCAGAGTAGGTGTCTGCAGTCTTCATTTTTAAAATGGCATCGTTTCTGTATAAACTATAGTATTACTCCTTAGTGATATTTGAAAACAAACTCAAAAGCTAACAGGTAATATGTGGTAACCTGAAACACTGTAATTATTTTGTAGTACCATTGTTTCTAAAAGAAATAACTATTTACAAAATCAAATGACAATGAGTGATACACAAGGGATTTTTACAAGGATTTTTGTCTCTTGTAGCTTGTTCAAATCATCATAAACACAACACACCTGGAACAAGCCTGTAAATACCTTGAGGATTTTATATCTAACATTACAAATATTTCACAAGTGACTGTTCACACTGCAAGACTTTATGGACTTTCTACATTTAAGGTAGGATATATGCCAGTTGTTGTATGTCTATTCTGAAAAGTTACATTAAAATCATCATAAATGAAACATTTTAAAACAGCAGGGGGTGAGGGCAAAGCTGCATGCTTTCTCATTTTTGACTCTAAAACAATTCTGAACAGTTCAGAATTCATTTGTAACACTGAGCAGATGAACATTGTTTTTTATGTTTTCAGTATGATCTGAAATATGTCAGCATGTAAGAAGCATCAACATTCTTTTTCAGATGCATCTTTAAGTTACAAAAGGACGAGCTAAACATAACTGCACCAGAAACTTTCATTAGATTAAGCTTTAGTTTGTGTAACATCCCCCCCTTTCTGAATGAAATCGAGCAAAACAGCTAGTTTAATCTAAAATATTTGTATTGTTTATTTCTATTTTACAATATCTTTTTTTTTATTTTCAAATTGTGTAATTTAGTAATATGAAAGCAATAACATGAAAGCAGTGTTAGGAATGTGCTACAACGCATAAATTATTTAGTTGTCTTTTATACAATTCCTATTTTATTTACATGTCCTGCCTATAGACAATAATATTTATTAAAATGATCATATGAACTTACTGTTTCTAATACATAGCAGCTGCTTATCTACACAAGCTGTATTTTCTCTGATATTTTCAGAAATGGCAGAAGTACTTAAGCTTATATCTCAAAAACTTAAATTAAATAATAGGTGTTGGACACCCAGCATAGATAATTGTAATTTCAATGGTTAGCATGGCAACACTGGTAAGCAAAGTAGAAAATAATCCTAAAATAAAAAAAGTTGTAGTTTTCTTTCTATATATGTCTCCTCACTTCATTAGTAGGTAAAGTTCTCCTAGTTGTTCTTGCATTTGTCTATATAAAAATTCTGATTTTGAAAAGAGGAAACTAAAGCAAAAAATAACAAGTACTTGTATAGCCATATCTGATGTCCTTGCAGAGCAAAAATCATATCCTTGTCTGTGAAGTCTCTCTCCATAAAATTATTTGAAAGGCCTTAGTCCTTGTTAGTTGTAAGGCAGACAGGTGTTAATGAGAAACCTGCACATAAATATTAAATTGCTGAAAACAACTTATACACATAATGTCAGATAACTCAAGATGACTGAGGCTTATCTCTAAGATAAATTAGTCAGAATTTTGATCGTTGCTTGGGCTGGTTTATGTCATGATGACCCTGGTAAGCTCCAACCCAAGACCCTAATAGCTGGACTAGCTATGCTGAGTGCTAGGTGATTTGGTTTCAGGCCACTGAACGGCCCTGCACCACAAATCCTCCTGTGCTGTGGCACTGGGGACCAGGGGTAGAGATGCTTACGAGATCCTTCATGCTCTGGTGGTGGTTGCGCACCAGGTACTTCTTTCAAGCATCAGGTAGTTCTGTCATCCAGCGACCAAGTTTTGGCATTTATATACATAAAATATGGCAGAAATTATTTCATGGATGAGTCTGGCTGAGTAGTTTTTTATTTTGTTTAGAATGGAAGCAAATATGTATGCTTGTGGGCTCATTTGGGGTTTTGTTTCTGAAGAAAACTTTCTCAAAGAAGAATAATCTTCTGTATTGCTACCTTGTGCCATTAATTCAGCCAATGCATTGCCTTCCTAGTTGCTTGGGGCTTCTATACAGAAAGTTTTTTTAAGAGAAACAAAACAAAAAGTCATCAGGGATTCCAAAGCAGCTGCAACTTGAACTTAAGGTATTTGGGTTTTTTTCACTGTGCACTGAAACAAAGGAGGATGATTTCTTGTATTTATGGGATAAAGAGGACTAATCCTATTGAGAGTAGTTCTGTTTTCTGTACTTCATTTTTTCTCTTGATGCAATATGTAGCATATCCTTTTATAATATCCCCTCTGGCATAGATATTAAAAGGTGGGTGAGGTGAAATAAGACATCATCATTGCAAGACACTTTAAATTTTCAGTCGATTGCCAACAATTTTCCCATTAACTGTCATTTGTTTTGCTAAGGATTTTAATGTATAAGGCAAGACAAAGGTTCTGGCCTAGCAACTGTAGTTAGGTTATCATTGCCCTACCAGTAATTTTACTAATTTTGCCCTATCCTTAGGATTAGGCTGCCTAGTTGCTTGTTGTGTACTGATAGTGCATGAGTGTCCTTGAATTTGCGTATTTATAGATATTTTCATGTAAAGTCAATCCATAACCTTTTTAACATTCAAACAAAACACTTTATGCAGCCATAGTCTTTGCTTTCATTAAGAGGTAAGATGTTCTTTATTCTTGAGTTTAATTTAAGAAATGCAGTTGAAAATTTGCATTACATTTTGTGCTGATTGTTTATGCTTTAAGTTATGTTTAACTATACTGTAAACTAAGTTCTATTGGAGGGAACCACAATATATAGTATCTGTGTTGAATGAGCTTAGTATCTATGCATTTTGATAAAATACAGAATGAACGCTGTCAAATACGTAAGAAATTTTTTTTATGGTGTCTCTCCCATCTCTTTCCC
>NW_009919173.1:45259-47856 GCF_000696875.1 Nestor notabilis
TCCCTGGAGAACTTGTTAGCACAATGTTCTGCACTTATAGTAGAAAATTCTTTCCTTGTTAATCCCTCTTCACCCCCTCCCACCCATATTGATGAAAAACTGCTTGCAGTTCCCCAACTGGGCCCTCACAAAGTTTGGTATGTTCTACTGTTATTAAATTCATCTCCTGGTGGCAAATCGTGTCACCTCCATTCTTTCTAAGTGGTTACAAATCTCCTTTTATTAGCAACATTGATCACATTTACATTCCATTAAGTGATCTTAGAAGTACATCTACACTGTATTTTTTTAATAGAATCCTTCAGACCTATTTCATGGCTACTATTTTACAGGGCTCATTTTATTTTTGTATGTAAAATCTCATTTTAAAATGTCCTTCAAACTCTCCAAGGATTGTTTCACATGGGTGGAAATTAAAACAAAACAAAAAGAAAGAGAATACCCCAAACAATCCAAAAGTGTCCACCAAAACTTGTTTCATTTTATCATATTAAAAATTGTGTTGCTTTCAATATTTATAACCACATTTTCCAGCTTTGGATGGCTATTGTTTTCTTTTTTTAAAATCAGCATTCGTACTAAGAATAAGTGGATGTATTTGCAGATCTAATTGATAGACATTTTGGGGCCCAGGGTCTCAGCGTTAAGCTGTCTAATGGCTGTTGGAGAGCCAGATACAGTGCATCAAATCCCGCGCAAGGCTTCAGGACATCTGAGAGAAAAGCTATTTAACAAAAACGTGTAATTTGCCCTTTTCACTTTATAATGGGGGTGAAATCTGGTGAGCTTTGAAAAGGTTTTGATGCAATTCTGTCACCATTTTGTAAAAGAAGAGATGGAGTTGATTCATCTGCCTCTATGAGTCATCCCAAATCTGATTACTGCTAGCTCATTATTGACTTATACATGGGATTCACAGTCCTGCTTCTCAGAAGTAACTTCTGGGTTTGAAATCCAAATGCTCATCTGTTTACAGTTTTCTCAAGGAACAGAGCAACGTGCCTCGATTAAAGTACAGGCACCAGCACACTGCTCAAATTGTAAATGAATAACCAAAGCAAAATAGAAGGTAGCTGAAAACAGGCTTCCAAAACCAAAAACTGAAGGACGAGTCTTACCATCACCAGTAAATCTTCCTAACTGGTAAAGATGATACAGCTGCTCCATAAATTACTTAGTTTTTAAACAAAAAAAAACCCCAACAAACCAAACAACCCAGACCCAAGCAAACAAGAAATCCAAGCGATTGCACTAAACCCAAGCAGATACATTTTCAAGCCCCATCGTTATAGAATGTATGTTCAAATTGAGGTCCTGTTGTTAATTAGAAAATTTAAATATAGACTAGACTTTAATTGAAGCTTTTATAGTCATAGTCATCTACAAAAATAGTAGATGTTAGCATATTCCTTTATTTGACATGTTAGAAGGTTGCCAGATTCTTGTGTGTTAGATTGGGAGGGTGGCTCGGTGGAGCTTTTACAAATGGTTTGGAAGTAAAAATGCTAATTTTAGGGAATTGTGCTTCGATATTTACACATGGCAGGGCCATATGCTTTCTTGCTTCCTCCTGAACTGCCACATGGCCTGGGGCCTGACTGAAGAGTGAATGTGACTCACTCATTATGATGTCACCTTTAAGATCAGATAATTTTTACTGGGGTTTTTTTTCTCTTTTTTCCTTTTGCCTTTCTTATTTACACCTTTCTGGAGTGCCATCATTTTGGACTGCTTTCTCCCAGAGGAAACTAGAAATGAGAATTCCATCCACTTCTATGTTGCTCCAGTATATCCAGCCTACTTTTACTCTCTAAAATCCTTCAACAACTGACCAGTTCACTTTAAATCAAATGTCTTACTTAAATTGTTTCTCAAGATCAGTGAAGAAAGTGTCATCTTGAGCCCAAATTAGAATGTAGAATTTGAGTGTCTTTTAAAACCCAGGCTGGCAAAAGTATGTCTTTCCAGCAAGATACACCTTATTAAGCATCTGTACATAGATGCCATTGCATCTACGAGGATGTTCCCATAACAAATAAGGCAGATAGGTAGCACTGTAAACTCACTTCACAGTAAATGCTAGATTTCACCTCTTTCCTGTTCCAAAAAGTCAAATCTATGCAGTGGCAGAAAAATACAGTAGGGGGGGAAGATAAGAATGGGTGTGCTCTGAAACATGGTGTGTGATGACTAGATAATTTAAAGGAGGACGAAAAACTGAGTATTCTTCAGGTGTGCAGCTTTAAGACATTAATTACATAAAAATCATATGATTGCTGGACCTTTAGCCGTAACAGATAAAATAATTAGGTTATTTTATTATTTTTTTTTTAAAAGAGGGCAAATAAACTTTGTGTCAAGGCTGATAGATTTGTAAGGCTGAATTAAACATTGATTGTTGTGAAGAGTATAAAGTGACTACTTTGTTTCCAAATTCAAATTAATTTAATTTGTCTCTGAGAACTTAGCTTGTTCTGTAGATATATTCTGTAGATATAGTCCGTTATAAACACTCCTATCTTATATATTATGGGAGTATTTTAAAACCCACAACCTCAGACTTGCTGTAAAGCAGAAGTTAAAATAATATAAATATA
>NW_009919174.1:0-638 GCF_000696875.1 Nestor notabilis
TGGCTGGACCCCCCCCCCCCCAGCATCACCTCCCTCCTCCAGCGCTGACCCCAACCAGCAGTGCCCCCCAGGCCCTGCGCCATACCTGGGGTCCCAGTTGGACTCTGGAAGATGCTCAGTGCTGGGGGCACCACCAAAAGCCCGAGGGAGCTGAGCAGGAGAAGCTGGTGCATCCTCAGAGCTGGGGGCAGGACAATGCCTGGGGGGAGCACAGTGGTCAGGAATGATGTGCTGGACACGCTGAAGGGAAGGGATGAGATCCAGAGGGACACGCTGGAGAGCTGGGATTGTGCAAGCCTCATAGAGTTCAACAAGGCCAAGGGCAAGGTCCTGCCTCTGGGTCATGGCACCAAGCACAGACACAGGCTGGGGGGGATGGGATGGAGCAGCCCTGAGGAGAAGGACTTGGGGTGTTGAGTGACGAGAAGCTCCCCATGACCTTTAAGGTCCCTTCAACCCAAACCATTCCGTGACTCCGTGTGAGCAGGACTTACCCCAGCATGACCGGAGGACATGGCAGGAGCATCTGCGGAGCTGCACGGGATGATCCGGCTTCGTTGGGGTCTCACCCACATTTACTACACAAAGGGGACACCGAGCACCCAGAACGTGCCACCCTCCTCCCCTCTCCTCTTACC
>NW_009919174.1:654-1640 GCF_000696875.1 Nestor notabilis
CCGTTCCCCTCCAGCCCCTCTCCTGCCGTGTCCCGGCTCCGTCACAGCCGCCCCATGGCAGGGCTGAGGGCTCTGGGAAGGTCAGGAGGGAAAGGGGACGCAGGGACACAGGGATGGGTGCCCTGTCACCGCCCCGGCGCGGGCAGTGTCCCTGCAGCGCCGTGGCCCTGCGGTCCCTGCACGTCTGCTCCCATGGCCGTGTCCGTGCTCCTGGACCTGTCTCCGTCTCTTCCCACTTTCTTCTCCGGTTTTCCCCCCCTCCAACACCTCCCCGAGGGACGCAGGGGAGGAGGAAGCACAATTTCCCATTGTGAGCATCTTTCTCTGTATTGTTCTGCTCGGCAAAACACAGCGCGCCCGGATAACAAACATCCCTTTATGTGCCGGCCACAGCATCGGGGAATGCCAGCACCGCCCCGGGCGCCAGCACCCCTGGGACCGGCAATGCCTCCCCTCGGCATCAAGCACCCAGGGCCGGAGGGTGCTCTCTGCTCCCGCAGGCATCGGAGCAATGGGTATTCTTCTGGCAAGTCTCTGATAGGGGGATGCTGCTCCCGTCCTTTGGAGCTCCCAGGGGATGGGGAAGGGGGGTCCCAGCACTGCTGCTTCCCACCAGCCCTGAGAAGAGGCATCCAAGAAGCTTCCCCATCCTCATCTTGTGGTCAGGATGCTGCTGGGAACAGAACTCGGGCACACAATGGGGCTGTGTTCTGGGCTCCCTTATCTCCTCCCTCCCCCAGAGTCCATCTCCAGGGGTGGAGGAAGCTCTTCGCAAAGGACACACAAGACAAGCAGCGTCTGTGCCCAGCACCAAAGGACACAGTGATCCCGGCTTCACCACGGCGCAGGGAGCAGCACCGGGGGCTGCGCTGAATCCCTGCCCCCTCCTCACAGCTCCTGACCCCTGTTTGCAGCCCAGAACCCCCCCCCGTGCTGGGCTGCACCCCCAGAGGAGGAGCAGCAGGTCATGGAGGGGATCCTGCCCC
>NW_009919175.1:0-2123 GCF_000696875.1 Nestor notabilis
CATTCTAAAGGTGAAAAATTCCACCTTTGAAAACATTTCTTCCAACTAACCTTTTCGGTATCCCCTTCAGCTGTAGTAAACCTGCTGGTGTGACTGTGCTGTGCAGCTCAGTGTGGGATCTCTTCCACCGTGCCAGAGGCCCGTCAGGCTAAGCCAGGTCAGGGGCGATGCAGTAGAAGCAGCTCTGCCACCACAGCTGCTCTGCTGCCCCTGTCTGCAGGTCATCAGGAGCTCCCAGCTGACTGGAGTCTCTCTGAGCTTTTAAATTAGAGCTCCTCATTAATTTTCACTTTGCAAGGTCCTGTCGGTCTTTCTTCCCCCTTGCCATGAAGACAGAGTTATGACATTTTTCACTGTCAGAGCAGGCTTCCATTCCAGGCCTACAGAGATGAAGGGAAGCCATAAAGAAGTCCCTATCAGAACTCAGGGAGCTGAGTAAGTAGTAAGTATTGCTTACGCAGGCTTTGCACAAGCTTCCTCTAAGGTAAAACCAGAAAGAATACAAAAGGACCATGTGGAAGAAAACATCTCTGGCTCCATTTCATCCAGCTCCTCACCATCCTTTTCCAGAAGCCACCCTTGCCAACCTTGGAAGGCTGTTCACATGGCTGATCCCATATCCCTTGACGTTTTTGCAGGAATGACACCATGTCATTTGCCTCCAAGGGAAATCCCAGGCAAAACCAGGGGGAACCAAGAGGGCATGGGAACACCACTCAACCCTCGGTGTGAAGTCCCCATCACACAGGAGGACATGGGCACAACAGGTGTGTAAGAGAACATTTTCTCCCAACCTCTTTGATTGTACAGCTCTCAGGTGCCCAAACATCCCTACATGTAAGACCTGTCTTGGATGAATATAACCACCTTTCAGCATTACTCTTCAGTTAGAAGTTGGTTTAAAGGTTTTCCCATTGAGCCCTGCAAGGGCAGGTTGACCAAAGCATGTCATGAGCTCATAGATGTCTTCAAGTTAAAACAAAATAATAAAATAAAAAAGAAAATAAAAAGGGGAACATGTCAATTGGTACTTTCAAAGTTCAGTGCTTTAATATTTCATTTTAGAATGACAACTCATTTCCAGAGGTACTTCAAGGTTATTTAAATTATATTTTTGAATGTGCAAAAAGGCTTGAAACCAAATGTGTAGGGGAAAAAAATCAATTTGTCACAACATTTCTAAATAGTAATTTCAGGCTGACCTCAAGTCACTTTTCTCTATTAACACTTGGATTTTAAATTTAGTGGTAAACAAGCAGAAAGTCCACCCTGTCCATCACGGCTGCAGATATTCACACAAGGAAGAAAGAGGGCACAGTAACTTGGCTCTTCCATGCAGCTGTAAAGCATTAAGTCATCTGTCCTCTGCCTTTTATATCGCTGCATCTCTTTCCTTTGGACTCAGTGCTTGAAGAATTAGCAAAATATAAAGGATTGCTGAAATGTAGCAAAGCACCAGTATGGAAGTGCAAAAATTGTTAAGCTCAGCCGTGTGGCCAAGCCTTACTTTTTAGCATTTTTTCCCACCTTTTTCTCAAGACACGCAACCAGGTTTTGTTCTTTCAAATTTCCAGAGGATGCCTGGCTCCGTGTATTTGCATTTGCACAAGAGCATTTGGCATTTTCTCTTTTTTTATCACGTTTCCCTCATCTCTCTAAAGAGCGGAAATATTACGAACTGATGGAGGAGCTCATGATGTACCATAACTGATGGAGGAACAGTCAAGGTGAGCAAGTTGGACCTATGGGTCAAGATTCTGCTCTGAGCTCTTGTCACTGTGTCTTCTGGGTGCTGCGTATACTTATAAACTGTACTCCGTAAAATGTAACTCGCTCCTCCTCCACCTGAAATCTTGGTTTCTGTCTCATCTGTCCTTTCCTGTGTCTCTTGCAGAAGGCGGGAGAGACCTGTATGTTGAATGATGTGCTCATATTGCTCTTATTGAACGCTTCTAATTCTGAATGCAAATGGCACTTTTTATACATGAGCAGAAAAAGGACTAAATTCACTGGATAAATTATTCACAACAGATAATTCAACCTGCTCTCATGGGAGATTGCAATGAATGTCTGATGATGTTAAACACCCTCCCCCCCCCCCCACCAATTTTTTTCCAGCAAAC
>NW_009919175.1:2154-3148 GCF_000696875.1 Nestor notabilis
CTAATTCTTCCAAGTCAATGGCAAAACCTTTCACTGACTTCAAAGGGAGCAGAACCTAGCCCCAAGCTAGAGGGCCCACATATGACTTATCTTTAGTGGTTCCCACTTGCATTTAGAGCTAAAACCCAGACAAGTGTTTGTGTTTTGAGGAGCCTAGACTAATGCTGTATAGCAAAGTCGGGCTGCCAAGGCACATGCATTATCACAGCTCTGGTTGAAAGCAGGTCTGCTCTGCAGCCATGGTGCAGAGCACTGCCCCCGAGCTGAAATAACCCAGCCCCAAGAGAGAGCCGCGGTGAAGGTGGTGTTTAGCAAGTTTGGAGCTTAGGGCGGGTTAATTTGGCCAGGCTTGTCTAGTTTCGAGCAAAGGAGATTTAGGGACAACCTCATTGCTCTCCACAGCTTCCAGGAGAGGGGAGGTCAAGAGGGAGGTGCTGAGCTCTTCTCCCTGGCACCAGTGACAGGACATGAGAGACGGGTTCAAAGCTGCACCAGGGGAGGTTTAGTGGCTGTGCTGCTGGCTGCCATCCCCAGCGGCATGCACCACGGGCATGGTTTGGGTGCCATGACTGTGCGCAGTGGATGCAGGATCTGGGGAAAGGCTGGTGTGGGGGCTGCTGCTGTGCTCCCCCTCCATGGCAGAGGAGACACAGACTCATAAAATCATAGAATCAACCAGGCTGGAAAAGACCTTTAAGATCATCAAGTCCAACCTTTACCCCAGGACTGCCAAAACCATCACTAAACCATGTCACTGAGGGCTTTTTGAACACTTCCAGGGACGGTGATTCCACCACTTCCATGGGCAGCCTGTTCCAATGCCTCATTACCCTCTCTGTGAACAAATTTTTCCTAATATCCAAACTAAACCTCCCCTGGTGCACCTTGAGGCCTCTTGTCCCATCACTTATTACTTGGGAGAAGAGACCAACCACCACCTCGCTACAGCCTCCTTTCAGGTAGTTGTAGAGAGCAATAAGGTCCCCCTGGAGCC
>NW_009919175.1:3286-3669 GCF_000696875.1 Nestor notabilis
ACCGACCCCAGGATTCGAGGTGCGGCCTCACCAGTGGGGACAATCACTTTCCTAGTTCTGCTGCCTACACGATTGCTGATACAGGCCAGGATGCTGTTGGCCTTCTTGGCTGCCTGGTGCCGTCCTGGTGAGGTGGGATAGAGAGAAGCAGGGTGTGGGGAAGGCGAAGTTGGCGTCCTTTGCCTGTGCCCCTGGGGGTATGTACCTCCCGGGTTTGGTGTAGGTGTCCCGTGCCTCTCCCCATGCGTCCCCGCCGTGTGCCGCACTGGCACCTGCACACCGTGTGCCCCCCGTCCTACACTGCCCTCCGCCTGCTCTCAGCGCTGCTGGCGCTTCGCCGCGCTCCACATCGCACGGTGCCCTGCGCGGAGCCCTCCCCGCGC
>NW_009919176.1:0-5153 GCF_000696875.1 Nestor notabilis
TACAAAGGAACGGATTTGTTCACTTATTTACAAGAAAAAGAATTATTTAAAACCTGATAGGCTGCTCTAATAACAAAATACGTATTAAAAAGAAGGACCCTAATGTGCATCTTATACATCTGTGTATTCAGAAGACATCCACTCATGTGCAAATCACAACTTATGAAGGAATAACTGGAAGTTTGAATACCTAGAGAAAAACAGATAGAACCTCAACAAAAAGGGCACTTCAAAAGACGCACATTACACCTGTTCAAGCTGTTTGCCAAGTATGTTGCAGGTTACTCTAATAATCTTTCTTACTGCATGGGATGTTTTCTCTCAGACTATGTGTAAGGCATGTACTTGTAGGTTTTTGAATTATAATAAACCACAGTTTTAGATAATCAACAATTAATGCCTAATGGAATTTTAATATACTAATTTTTTCTAGAAGGTTATTTTTGTTTTGTTTTAAACTCTTCTATGAATCCCAGCATTCATTAACCTCAAATCTTTAAAGAAACTGGAAGATAAATGATTTTCATCGTTGGTATTGTTAGGTTATACTTAGTCTTTAATGTTTTGTCAGGCTGCATGTATAAGTAATTATGTGTGGATTTATTTGTGAGAAAAAGGGTATAAGCATATGTATACAGTACATACAATTTAAGTACATTGTATGAATACATATGACAGAGTAATTCTACATGAAAGCATGGGATGAGTATTATGTAAAACTGAACATACTAGGGCTGACAACAAGAATAAGATAACCAAGAGGTATTGATTTAACAGTAATAGCTGGCTTGTTGCCATTAATTTAGAAACCATTTAACAGTAATAAATGACCACTATTAGAAAAACGAATCATTTCAGCTTCCGAAATAACCCTACTTAGGCTTCTAATAACTGCAAAGTTATAGCAGTATTATCTCTTACCTGGTCCTTAATTTCAAGCTCCCTTATAGTTTTTGTTCTGTACTCTCTGAGCTCCTTTTCTGCCTCATCCTTCTTCATTTTGGTTTGATTCAACTGATAGCGCATTTCTCCACACACCTGTTAGATTATACAGACAACATGATCTGTAGCTTGAAGAATCAATAGCCCAGGGTTTGCAATTAGATCTTTTGGTGCCCTCTAGAGGTCATTTAAATGCAACAAATTTTAATTTACAGATATTTTAAGACTACATATGGTAAATGTTTTTATATAATAAGGTGGATCTGAATGCTCAATATAGTCATTAAGTTTGAAATATGCAGTGCCTTCTAGATTCAATTATATTTGGATCAAGATTTTTCTAAGTATAAATATTTATGCTGTAAATATATGTGCTACTAAATACAGTTAAACTACAGTTGCTGGGTTTATATTCTTCTCCCATTCTCTATAAAATCCCAAGAAAAAAAACTTACGTCCACAGTTTCAAAACCTAAAAGTTTCAAAACCTAGATCTATCATACTCCTATATAAGGACATAATTTCTTACCTTACCACTTTATCACTGTTAAGAAAGAAAATGTTTAGATGTTAATACAATAATTTTCAAAGTTAGATCAGAGCATTATAGACTTCCTGCAAACTGAAGAAAAATTCTTTGAAAACAAAGCTTAATTCAAATATATGCATGGGCCAGAAGAAAGGGATCAAACCAACATTTAAAGAAATGTAGTATCACTTCCACAAAGGCGACAATTATTCCCTGCATTTGGGATGTTCGTTGTGATACCTCCTCATTCCTTTCCACCAGAAGAAAGCTCAACTTCAGAGGGTCTGGGGATGGTTTAAAGGAAAAAAAGAAAAAAATGCCCTACACCAATCCCTCCCACAGCTTTCACTGCAGATGTACAGGGATGTTTTTCTCCCATTTCCCACTCTAAGACTTTTTAAAGGATTCTATTTGATCTTATCTGTTGGGAATGGAGAAGGATGGTGGATAAGCTGTCCCCTTTTTGTCCTTATCCTGTGCAATCACCTCCAGTTTGTGCCTGATCATTTCACCTTAATTAACCAAGCATAAACACATGCACATTCCCTAATGAGAACCCAAATGTGTTTACTTGCAGCTACTCTTAGAGAACTTCCTTTCCAACTCACTCTGCTTCCCTGTCCCACTTAGATTCTTTCACCAGACTTGTCTCCTAGACATACACACTTTTAATTTGCTGCTACAATCCTCTGTGCTTCTCAACAATCTCCTCACACAAATTCTACAAACCAAATTAATTTCTATTTTTCAGTCTCACACCTCTTCTCATTTTCACTAATTTTTTTTTTCCTTCTTCTTAGAAAGAAAAGCAGGGTAAAAGTAAATATGCATACCACAATCAGATCACCTTAGGAAAAAAGAAAGCCAGCTGTCACAACTTTAAGAAGCAGCATCACTTACAAATTCAAAGGACAACTTGTGAATTCAGGCCTGTTGCAAATAACACAAGGTAGCAAATGCTCTGAAGAATGGTGAAGTTCTGAAGCATGATTTTTTTTTTCCTAATACTGAAATATCATTTGCAACCAAAAAAACCCTAAGATGCAACTGCATAGATTGCCAATCCTGTCTTTCTACCTCCTCCTTCCTTTTATGAAGGATGTAACGAAGTGTGATATGTCACTTCCTCCAAAGAAAATAAAAAAATATAGCCATCCTTGCCTACAGCTCCCCATACATTGCACAAAGTGAGTAACGCATAAGAATCAGCAGATGGTGCTGTCCTAATAATGGATTTTTCAGCCTCCTGATAGCAGGAAAGAGTCTCACTCCAAACCTTTTTCCCCTGACTTTTGATTCATGCAGAAAAAAGTATTTCAGATAAAACTCAAAAGGAAAAATGTTGCTATTTGCTGTTTATAATAATGCTAAACAGTTTGGAAATAGGGAGTCAGATTCACAAGCAGACACAGATGTCGCTTACATGGCTCATGAAAAAAGTCAGGGGGACGCCCATAGTCCCAACAGCTCAATGGTCAGGACATTACTTCAGGATGTATCTGTATCAAAAGCAGCGTGACCAGCAGGTCAAAGGAGGTGATCCTGCCCCTCTACTCTGCTCTTGTGAGACATCACTTGGCGTATTGTGTACAGTTCTGGTGTCCTCAACATAAAAAGGACATGGAGCTGCTGGAGCAAGTCCAGAGGAGGGCCACGAGGATGGTAAGAGGACTGGAGCACCTCCCGTATGAAGACAGGCTGAGAAAGTTGGGGCTGTTCAGCCTGGAGAAGAGAAGGCTGCGTGGAGACCTCATAGCAGCCTTCCAATATCTGAAAGGGGCCTACAAGGATGCTGGGGAGGGACTCTTCCTTAGGGACTCTAGTGGTAGGACAAGGGGTAATGGCTTTAAGCTTAAACAGGGGAACTTTAGGTTAGATCTAAGGAAGAAGTTCTTCACAGTGAGGGTGGTGAGGCACTGGAATGCGTTGCCCAAGGAAGTTGTGAATGCTCCAACCCTGGCGGTGTTCAAGGCCAGACTGGACAGAGCCTTGGGCGACATAGTTTAGTGTGTGGTGTCCCTGCTCATGGCAGGGGGGGTGGAACTAGATGATCTTAAGGTCCTTTGCAACCCTAACTATTCTATGATTCTATGTTTGAGTCTTCTCAATTCAGTACACAAATGCAGTTTTCCAATCTCTCAGGAAAATGCAATAAAAACACAGCATAGCTACTGCAAGGTGGCCACCTATTCAACTTTGTACTGATTAACATTAACTGATGAGGGGACTGGAACCACAGTGTCACTCTCCTAAGAGAAAGCTTCAAAGCAATAGGCTATAAAATTGTTCATTCCAGACCAATGGATATTTATACCTACTACCTCTTTTTTTCCCCTCTTTGCCAGTGTAAGTGGTGCAAGTTATCTGTGAACCCACTCTGAAAATCAGAAGTGTGTTTCAGAAATGGTAAATCGAACCATTTTGACATTCTTAAAATGCTCCCTTGTTTGTTTTTCAGCTGAAGTTGAATTAAATTTTCTAACAAGTTTGGATGACTTCTTGATGGAACAGCAGAGGAAGACAAGAACTGCTGAAAACCCCTCTGAAAGTCTCTACCAGCCTAAAGTATTAATTGCTTCCCAAAACCTCTCAATTAAGGACATGGGAGACAGGACTTGCCCTAGGATTACTGGTAAAGTATGTAGACATTTCAAGAGGCTGTAACCGATTTGAATTCTCAGACTGTCTATTCTACAGATATTTAGCAGCCCCTCATCTTCACAAAGTTGAAGTTATTTCTATCACAAGTGAATGATTAAACTAAGCTAATAAAAATAATAATTTTAACAATGTGTCATCTCCCAGCATAAATTTTGGATGGCAATTGTTTTTTCTTTCTCACATTATGACGCACATTAAGGCTCTAATAGATTGAAAAACGTGCAAAATGAAGCACTCAGAAGTGATACACACACACAGATGGATGTTAAGCCATAATTCTTACTAAGATCTCTTTCTAAAAGGCGTACCATAAATATTAACAAATAAAGCAGTACGCCACATACAAATTTTACAGGAGTACTTGAAAAACAGTGATCTGGTTTAGCACTGCATGTCCCAGAGGTATCTGTTATGGGATAGTGTTGAATACTACATTGTCTCATTCCCACCAAATGCAATTTTTAATGAAACACTGGGTTGCAGTTTTAAATAGTGATCTGCATGGTCTGCAAGGTAGAAAGATCAGCTTTTGCATCACAAGGTGACTTGGTAGACTGAAAAAGTTACCTTTTTACTTGTAAGACTGTGTCTCTGTGATATTCAGATGAAGTTTATTTTTATCACACGTTCTTTAACAACACAGAGGAAAATGCAGAAAGAAAAAATTTCTCATCTTTCAGGTCACAATGATAAGGAAAATGAAGATCAATACTCATTTATAGTAAATGCACCTACCTTATTCATCTCCATTTCATGAGATACAAGCTGACGTTGTGATTCTTCTAACTGGTTAGCTAGAGAGTTCTTTTCCCTTGTAATTCTCTCTACTTTAGCCTCCAACACAGCCACATTCTCAGACATGGCTGTCACCTGCAAAAAGCCCAAGAACATTGTAATGATGCAACTTGACCAACCACAGATCTAAATGTCAGGGGACTTTCTCCTTAAAGGCAACTGTACGTAGCCAAAACACATAGTCTTAAAAATATAATAAAAACGTTAAATATATACATTAAATATA
>NW_009919177.1:0-293 GCF_000696875.1 Nestor notabilis
CACCTGGGATGGGAATGGGAATAGGAATAGGAATGGGGATGGGAATAGGGGGATATGAGGGGGGTATGGGAATGGGAATGGATGGAGCTGCTCCAGGAGTTCACCTGGGATGGGAATGGGAAAAGGAATGGGAATGGGAACGGGAAGAGAGAGAAAACAGGGGGGTATGGGGGGGGAATGGATGGAGCTACTCCAGGAGTTCACCTGGGATGGGAATGGGAAAAGGAATGGGAATGGGAACGGGAAGAGAGAGAAAACAGGGGGGTATGGGGGGGGAATGGATGGAGCTACTC
>NW_009919177.1:666-897 GCF_000696875.1 Nestor notabilis
AATAGGGGGTGAGGGGGGTGATAGGGATGGAGCTGCTCCAGGAGCTCACCTGGGATGGGAATGGGAAGAAAGAGGGAATGGGGGGATATGGGACAAGGACATACCATATGATATGAGAAATGAGATAAAGAAATGGGACAGGGGGATATGGGATAAGGAGATGGGATATGGGGAGATGAGATAAGGAGATGGGATATGGGGAGATGGAATAAGGAGATGGGATACGGGGAT
>NW_009919178.1:0-5887 GCF_000696875.1 Nestor notabilis
ACCCCCGGCACAGGAGACACCTATCTCCTCGCCTCTTACGAGGAAGCACCCACCTCTGTAAAAGCATACAGAGCTGGAAGCCAGCCATGCGGCTCACAGGGGCATACTCACAAGCGTTTCTGACTTACCATGGCTTCATCTCATCAGTAACACAAGTCAGGATCTTCGCGCTCTTACTCTGCCTTTGCAAGTCCCAGCACCTCAAGGAAAACAACCATTTCACTTCTCTCAAATCCTTCTCTGCTGCCTGCGCTATTAGCTTGCACTAACGTTGACTGCCAGTCAGTTTTAAAACAAACTTTTTCAGTTTATTTACAGAGGAAAATGCTGTTTTCACTGGGTAGTGGAATAACCACAGAGGCTAAAAATAGTCCAGAGCATTTTAAAGTGAGTCAAATACTCCAGTTCATACCAAAACCAAGCTGAAGGATCCAGAAAAGAGCGGAGACATCGACGTCCCCACTTTCTGGCTGTAACACTGGGAAGCCAAGAGTTCCAAATGTACGATAGAAATTTCCTGCTCCTACAGAGGCAAAGTTCAATCTTATCTCAGGATTTGAATCCTGAGTTTCTGGTCAGACTGTTATCTACCCATTAGGATAGTTCTGACTTTACAGAAGCTATCCTGTTTTCAGAAGGTGTTGGTACTGTCACTTAAACTTTTTCCCCCTTTTTTTTGGGGGGGGGGGGGGAGGGAGGGAGAGGGGATCAATCTTGTTTGTTCTTCAAGTATTTAAGTGGAATTTCTGACAGCAAAATGGAGTTTGAGGCGAAAAGCTAGAATCAGAATTGGATTTTATAGTGCTTTAAAAACCCCTGTCTGTAACCTGAATAGTCACTACTTACTACTTTGCAACCACATAAACACTTTCAGTGGAGGCCACTTTTACATATGCTCTGTGTAAAACTGAGCCATTGCTTAAACACCTTTAGAAGCTGTGGCAATACAAAGCTACATATTCAGCTTGGTTTCTTTCTTAGATCATGATGAAGATTCCTTCCAGAAACACCTAGATCACCTGCTTCCAAATCTACACTCCCATCATCATTAATCCCCTAATGCAAGATGGGTGAATTACCTCTGCACACATTTAGGCAGAGTAGAAAAATGAGTAATGACCTCTTTGGGCAGGATACTGTCTGCTGTGCTAGTGCTTTAAATGAGAAAGATGGTTTTGGTTTTTTGTTGGGTTTTTTTTTTTTCTGTCCCCAACTCCTTTCCATAGAGGTATTCCTGCAGGCAGGCATGCATTCCTGGAACAAAGCTTCCTATGTGTTTCAAAGCTGCAAAATTTTAGGAGGCTCCTGGACAGGTAATGTAGGAGAGGGCATCTGTCTTCTACTATCTGCTCTTTGAGACAAGGCCGTAATTGTTCCTTTATGATTAAAATAGTAAATGGTTCCTTTTTGCCTAACTACACTTCTTTCCAGTGTCAATGGGAAAAGCCATTCCTTTCCTAAAATAAAAACAGCTGGATGAAGTCACATGGTCAGAAGCCACAGTCAGCTCTGTGGGAAACAAAGGTAGACTCTTACAAAATGTCATGGAAAGGCCAGCTATTACAGTCCCCACCTCAGCCACTACAGTAGTAGTAATGGTGTTCATACAAGCTGTAGTTTTGACTTGCATGTCAATCTTATAGTGGCACCCCAAGTTGAAACCTTGTGCAAGAACCACTTCTACACCCTAAACTATCATCCTATGGACATAGTGCAACCAGAGGAACTCTGCTAATTAACGCTTTCTGGAGGAAACAACAGCTTTGTCCTTGCTGTGTTATTGTTAGTGCATCAGCAAGCAGTTCTGCTCGAGTCTGCAGAAACTGATGCAAGCTTCATAAAGTCATAAAGAGCCATATAGATCTTCTTCTGTTTCATACATGAAAAATATATATAGTCATGCTGACAGCTGACTGTTGTGCACAGATATCCTCAGCTTGTGAAAACTGAGGTCCCTACCATAAGCTGATCACTGTTACTGGGACCAGATGGACAGCTTTTCTCATCTGCAACTCCTCTTGTTTTCTGACAGCTTTTAGTAGGTCAGGTGCCAGATAACAGCAATGTGTTCAGGCTCGCCTTGAAAACAGCAGTGTGCAGTAGAAGCCAAGGATTCACAGATCCGACCATTACACTTGAAATGAAACAAAACAGAAACCATACTGGCAAAAGCTGTGCTTCTAAAAACATTCAGCAGAATCTTAATAGTAAGAGCTCAGCAATAATGCTAGCAAAATGAGTATATTTTACTGGCAGGTACCAAATTCAGCTCTTACCTCTTCTATTTCAAGCACTGCTTAAAACATTTGTCATTATGTTGCTTCTAGAGAATAAATGTCAAATAAACCAGCTGTTTCATTTCACTTCCACTTAAAGTGCTTCCTGTTATGGCACAGACCACGGCTGCTGGTGATGTGCTTGATCTCCCATTTCTCTTCGAACTTTGCCTGTTCTTTCTTATGGTCTATGTATTAAAGGGATGACACTGCTACAGTCTAACAGGTTAATAATTGCAGGTAAGAGAAATGGCTGGGGAAAAGGAGAGGATTTGAACATAGCCCTTTACATGACTTATGTGGTATAAGAGGTAGAAACCAATGGCACAGCCATCCATTTTTATCTGCCATTCCTCAGATCCTGTCCATGAACATAAAAACTTTTTCTGTCCAAGGAGATGGAATTAAGCACTATTAGAAAACTGAAAATGCACAGATATACAGGGAGTAACCCTGTATAGTTAGGAAACGTCAGAAACTGCAAAATTGCATCCTGAATATATATTTACCAATAGGCTGACCTGCTTTTCTCAATTAACTGGAGTTAACTTTTAAAGGCTGTTTGTAAATCCCTAGAAATCCAGGGAGCACAGTTTGAAATCTGAACTAAGAGGCAAGGTACAAGAATGCAACAGCTGGAAGATACTGTGTCCATTTCCCTTAAACTAAGAAGTTAAAAGCCACCAGTAACAGGCTATGAACTGAATACAGTAATTACAGTTATTTCCCCAACTTGTCTCGCTTATCCTGTGTATTAATTTTCCTCTGCCACGTAAATCCAAACAGAGCCCGTTCTCAACACCTGCTTTCACCAGGCTGCTCTCTCCTATGCAACGTCATGGGAAAACAGCGCTCTACCCTGTTGCTATAAAGCGGTAAGGTCAGTATTCAGATCAAGTGGGAGTGGAAAGCAGCCTGGAGAAGAGTTCTGCAAGGTAACAGCTTAACACAATGACTTAAGGCAAGGAGGTTTGCGAGGAGATGTCTTTTATAAGTTGACACCACATGTTTATATGGTTTACATGACTTTACAATTATTCAATCTGTATTTGTCTGAATTTACATTTTATTTTGTGGTACAGATGAAAAAAAAACCAAACCAAACCAAAAAACCCCCAAGGTCATGTTGTTAGAGAATTTAATAATGATCTGTATGAGAAGTGCTGCACGTTTTCACAGAGGTGAAGCCCTCCAAAATCTTAAATGTGGCTTTTGGTTTGAGTCCACTTGTGCTTTAGTATAACAGGTACACCCCTATTTACTAAAAAGAAAAAAAAATAAAAATAAAAATTACATTAGACAAAGCTGCTGCTAATAATGACATCAACTATTTTATTGTCTGCTCTTGGAATCTGAGAGCTAAACATGCATTGACTCATCAGAGGTGCTACAGATAATTTTTGTTCCAACTCCTGGTGTCACAGTCTTTTGATAAAATAAGACCAGGGCTCCTGCATGAAAGACAGTGTACACAAATACAGCAAGAGGCAATTTCTACCTTAATCTATCTTCAGCTTAAGAAAATATCAAACAGGAGAAACTTTTTCTGAGATATGTAGCATATCAGTCTGGTTTTGTTGTCGTGAACAACTGGCATTTTATAGTTTAACTGTACTGGTAATCCACACAGGTATGTAGAATAACTGTGGAAAAAGCAGCTACTAAATGTGGTATGCTGAAGTAACAGCAACTGTTTGCAAATTAAAGCAATCTGAACAGATAAGGAAGAAGAACTATTGCTCTTGGAGAAGTCTGTCCAGAAGGAGTTATTCCAGAGCAGCAGAAATGAGGTATCCCAGTGCAGTGATTGCAGAATAGCTCCTTCTGCCTTAGCTCTCCTATTTGATTTCTATATGCAATTGTGCCCCTGGGGCTTGCTAGGAAACCAAGCATTTCACAGTCACTGGAAGAGCAATGTGCAAATTAAATTAGCTCCTCGAGTATCTGTGATTTGGGTAGGTGTGCTGGGTGCACCCACTCTGACTGGGTGAGCAGCCCTTTGGTTCAGGCATCACAGACAAACCAGCCCTGCCAAGTGAACAGTGAGAACTGTGCTAGACTGTATCTTCTCAGGAACTAAGGAGTCTAGGCTGCGTCTTATCAGGAACTAACAAACAGTATTAGCCCAAGCGGGGACTAGATAAAACTAAAACTGCTACAGCTGCACACACACCAAAGGGGGTTGGCTATGAGTCAACCACTTCAACATATAGATACATCTGTAGCCCCCCGAGCCAGTTCCCCTTGAGCAGGGACACTGCTCAAGATCACTCTTCAAGACTGAGAGACACCTTACCCAGTACCTGCTATCTATAATGATCTAGCACATTTTACATTAGGCCTAAAAGTGTACTCTATGCTAGTGCATTTATATGTCCAGGTATAGCTTAAGTATTAGAAGTATATTAAGTGTCAGAATGTTTAACCACCATCTAATCATTGTTTGAACCATTGCTGAAATCACCAATTAGATCGTCATCCAATTACCATTTTGTTATAGCTTAATTATCAATGAATTATTGTTAAATCATTGTTAAATCACTGTTTACTTATCATTCAGTTATTGCTTAATCATCATTTGAATGTCATTTAATTATCAATCATGGATTAATTACAATTTGATAATCATTTAATCGTTAATAAGACTTCTTAGTTAACCCACAGTGATGACTTCTCTTAATGACAGTAGAGCTGGAGGTGTGGGTATATGAAGGGGATGAGGGGGAAAGAAAGGCAACAGATGTAATGATGGCTGCTAACACAGAAAATGTTGCAGCTTTACTCTTGTTTACGACTGTAAAGAATAAAGCAGGGTGATAAGGAAATAGGATATTATTTTTGTGAGCAAAGGTCCTTCATGAGAAGGCTGCGAGTTTCCAGTTGACATAGGTCTATGCAACAATTAACATGCAACGCTGTACAAGGCAACAACGAGAATATTGTGATTCTAACCTCTGTTTGAAAGAAAAATTGTTTAGTCATATTGATAAACAGCACTCCTCTTTCAAGAGCCTCTGTCTATTAATGTTAAACAACACTACAGATTTTTTTCTTTGTATTCACCACGTGTCTGAGGAATATACAGTCTTCCTCCCCTCCCACAACAATGTATGAAACAGACTATTTATCCTGCACAGAAAGGCATGGTGAGAAGCCCTGGTTCTGGGGGTTACTGGTGATCTGTTTGAGCCCCAAGGGAAGAAAATGGGATAAATAAAGCAGCTGAAAAATATAGAGTCTGTCATACAACATTGTAACAGACAGTGTGTATAACAGACAAAAATATATTTTCTGTTACACAATTACTGTTGCCCTTGTTGGACAGACAAGAAAGCAGCAGACTTCACATGTACAGGAGGGTATTTCTCCTGCTTTCTCTGCTTGCAAAGTGCTTGCTGAACCTCTTAAGCCTTTATGGCAGCCCACCGGTTTTACCTAAAATAATTTTCTCAGCGACTGTGTAAGGGCAAGCCAGCCTAAAAACCTGTAGCGCACACTGGTATAGTTTCATGTTTTGCTGAACCACCAGCACAGCTGCAAACTTCATCCACAGTCTGTGATTTTAAATGCCATTGACTTCAGCACTTGGGTTTCTCAGGTGCTCCTCTTTC
>NW_009919178.1:5918-6381 GCF_000696875.1 Nestor notabilis
CTTTCCCTTTGGGATAGCTGCCAGGTAGCACAAGGTGACCCTTAAAGCACTGGGATTAATAGCAGTTACCTTAGTGATGATGGTCAAAGAGGAGAGGGCATTAGATAAGAAAAGCTGACCCCACCTCCACTCTCTGCCCTCCTAGGAAAACAGCAGTCAGAGATGGTATTTGCGTGTGCCCAGCCCTCTCCCCCCTTGCCCAGCCTCTTGACCAGAGCAATTCTGGCCATGCTTTTTACCTCGGCCGAGGGCTGCTTTGGGTGGCACCACACACAGGGCAGAGGATGGCCGAGTTTTGTTCCCGTTTCCTTAAAAACAGTTTCATTCATCTTCCTTAATAACGGAAGGGCCATTTCCTTAGACCCAGCCAGGCTCTGGCCACGCTCTCTTCTGCTTGACATCACACAGTGCCACATCCTCAGAACAAGCACAAAACACTTCCTCCTTCCCTGGCGACTTCCCG